>NW_006921717.1:8410948-8435730 GCF_000298275.1 Orycteropus afer afer | reverse complement strand
GTGGCCTGCTGTCGCGGAGTCAGCTGGGTGTTTCTGCCACCACCTCCGATCCTCTGTCCTGTGTCCGCCTGGTGGACGTCTCCTTCCTCAGAATGCTGCCAGTAGCACCTCCCCCCCACTGCCCTGACTTTTAAGGCAGTCACCACACTTCCCCTGTGTCAGCACCTCCATCAGAACCCTTGTCCTGTGGTTGTCTCCATCTGTCCAAGCTTGCTGCCCTGCCTGCACTGTGTTCCAGTCACCTTTGTGCCATCAGAGCCGCAGTGAATGTTGGGTGACTAGAGAAGGCAAGAGTCATACCAAGCCCTCCTAACACAGGTGCTGGCACCTCAAGGGCCACCAGAACCCAAGCAGCGCCACTGGGTCTCAGAGCTGACAGAAGCAGGGAAAACAGGAGGCCACCTCTACTGAGTGCGTCCCAGAACTCTCGACATGGACTACATCCACCCACGACTCCTCAAAGCAGCAACCCGAAACTCACTCTTCAGAGCAGAAGTGGAGAAATGCAGTCACACCTCAGAGTGGCAGAGCTGGGATTCAAACTCGGCCTTCCGACTCCAGGGGCCACAATTAACCACGACACTATCCTTCTAGAAAGCTGCGGAAGGATCCCTTCCTGTCTTAGTGGTGACAGTGTCCATCAGCTTGGTCTCTGATGCCCAGCAGCTTAACATCCCAGCTCCATTACCGGGTGGCCTAAAGCCAAGACATTTCTCTAAGCTCAGCAGTGGTGCCTGCGTCATTTGGAAGGTTTGCATAACAACACTGCCCCCTGGTGGCCTCCCGGGCCCACGTTCCAAGGCTGAGCACAAGAATGCAGCAACACTGGCTCTCAACCGTGTAGGGGCTCAGGGCTGTGTCTTCAGTCACAGGTCCAGACACGGGCCCTCAGAGGGCACAAGTTCATGAAGGATGCCATGAACGCTTTCCCATCAAAGGACTACATATCCCAAATCAGACAGGAATCTACAATACTATACAACCACACACTGAACAGTACAGTGTACCCAGCAGACTGGCCGAGGCTGAAAAACCTGCAGGTGTTCCAAACACAGCCTCATTTTACTCCTGCTGAGTGGCCCATGAGAACTAGGCCCAAACTGGCCAGCTCACCACTGTCCATACTGCAGCACTGTCTACCAACAGCTCAAACTGTGGTGTGTTCTCCAAGGCCGAGCTCCACGGACTTTAAAACGTGCTCTAGATGTATGGAATATGATCCAGAACCAATGGTACTGAAGGAAGAAGTTGAAGCTGCACTGAAAGAATTGGCCAAAAACAAGGCTCCAGGAATTGACGGAATACCCAGTGAGGTGTTTCAATAAATGTATGCTGCACTGCTGACACTTACTCACCTGTGCCAAGAAATCTGGAAGACAGCTACCCGCAAGACTGACTGGGAGAGACCCCTATCTGTACCCATTCCGAAGAAAAGTGATCCAACAGAATGTGGGAATTATCACCAGAGCCCCTGTTTGATCATTACTGAAGATAATTCAAAAATGGTTGCGGCAGTATATTGACAGAGAACTTCCAGAAATGCAAGCTGGATTCAGAAGAAGACGTGGAATGAGGGATATCATTGCTGATGTCAGATGGATCTTGGCTGAAAGCAAAGAATACCAGAAAGACGTTTGCTCTTCTTGTTGTCAGGTGCCGTCAAGTTGACTCTGACTCATAGTGACCCTCTGTACAACAGAACAAAACACTGCCTGGTCCCGTGCCAGCCTCACGATCCTTGCTGTACCTGAGCCCATCATTGCAGCCACTGTGTCAGTCCATCTCATTGAGGGCCTTCCCCTTTTTCATTGACCCTCTACTTTATCAACCATCATATCCTTCTCCAGGAAATGGTCCCTTCTGACAACATGACCAAAGTAAGTAAGACAAAGTCTGACCATTCTTGCTTCCAAGGAGCATTCTGGCTGCACTTCTTCCAGGACAGATGTTAGTTCTTTTGTCAGTCCATGGTACTTTCAGTATTCTTCGCCAATACAACTCAAAAGCACCAACTTTTCTTGAGTCTTCCTGATTCGTTTTCCAGCTCACATGCATATGAGGCAACTGAAACTACCGTGGCTTGTGTCAGGCACACCCTAGTCTTCAAAGAGACATCTTTGCTCTTCAGCACTTTAAAGAGGTCTTTTGCAACAGATTTCCCCCTTCAATACATCATCTAATGTCCTGCTGCTTCCATTGGTGTTGATTGTGGAACCAAGTAATATGAAATCTTTGACAACGTCAATTGTTTCTCCATTTATTGTGACGCTGCTTATTGGTCCAGTTGTGAGAATTTTTGTTTTCTTTATGCTCGGATGTAATCCATAGTGCAGACTGTAGTCTTCAGTTTTCATCAGTAAGTGCTTCAAGTCATCCTCACTTTCAGCAAAGTTGTGTCATCTGCATTTCACAGGTTGTTAGTGAGTCTTCCTCCAATCCTGATGCCATGTTCTTCTTCATATCGTCCAGCTTCTCAGACTATTTGCTCAGCATACAAATTGTTTAAGCATGGTGAAAAGATACAAACCTGACACACTCCCTTCCTGATTTTAAGCCATGCAGTATCCCCTTGTTCTGTTCAAACAGCCTCTTGGTCTATGTACAGGTTCCTCGTGAACACAATTAAGTGTTTGGGAATTCCCATTCTTCTCACTGTTATCTACTGTTATCCATCGAATGCTTTTGCATAGTCAATAAAACACAAGTAAGTATCTCTCTGGTATTCTTTGCTTTCAGCCAAGATCCATCTCACATCAGCAATAACCCTTGTTCAACACCTTCTTCTGAATTGTTTGCATTTCTGGAAGTTCTATGTCAATATGCAGGACTCATCTGTCAGTTTGCTGTCAGTTTGTTGTCCTGGGGTGGCTTGCGTGTTTCTGTAAGGCTGGAAGCTATGCCACTAATCCAAATAGATCTTTGTGTTTTACTGACTATGCAAAAGCATTCGATGGTGTGGATCCTAACAAATTATGGGTCACACTGAGAACGGGGATTCCCAAACACTTGATTGTACTCGTGAAGAACCTGCACACAGACCAGGAGGAAGCAGTGGTTCAAACAGAAAAAAGAAAGATACCGCATGGTTTAAAATCAGGAAGGGAGTGTGTCAGGGTGGTATCCTTTCAGCATATTCAGTCTGTATGCTGAGCAAGTAATCCAAGAAGCTGGACTATATGGAAAGTGTGGCATCAGGATTGGAGGAAAACTCATTAACAAGCTGTGATATGCAGATGACATAACTTTGCTTGCTGAAAGTGAAAATGACTTGAAGCACTTACTGATGAAAACTAAAGACTACAGTGTGCAGTATGGATTACCCCTCAACATAAAGGAAACGAAAATCCTCACAACTGGACCAATAAGCAACATCACGATAAATGAAGAAAAGATTGACATTATCAAAGATTTCATATTAGTTGGTTCCACAATCAACACCAGTGGAAGCAGCAGTCAAGACATGAGACGATGCATTGCACTGGGCAAATCTGCTGCAAAAGACCTCTTTAAAGTGCTGAAGAGCAAAGATGTCTCTTTGAAGACTAAGGTGCACCTAACCCAAGCCACGGTATCTTCAATTGCCTCATATGCATTTGAGAACTGGACAATGAGGAAGACAGAAGAGTTGATGCTTTTGAGTTGTGGTGTTGGTGAAGAAAGTTGAGAGTACCATGGAAGTCAGAACAAATCTGTCCTGGAAGAAGTGCAGCCAGAATGTTCTTTGGGAGTGAGAATGGCCAGACCGTCTCACCTACTTTGGTCATGGTCAGAAGGGACCATTCCCTAGAGAAGGATGTCATGGTTAATAAAGTGGAGGGTCAATGAAAAAGGGGAAGGCCCTCAATGAGATGGACTGACAGAGTGGGTGCAATGATGGGCTCAGGTATAGCAAGGATTGTGGGGCTGACAGAGGACCGGGTGGTGTTTCATTCTGTTGTACACAGGGTCACTGTGTCAGAATCAACTTGATGGCACCTGACAACATAAACATATACACAGAAAGGCCTTCCCAGTTTGAGGAAGCCACAGCCATCAAGTTGATTCAGACTCACGGTGACCCTGTAGGACAGGGTGGAGCTGCCCCATAGGATTTCCAAGGCTGCCATCTTCAGATGCAGACTGCCACATCTCCCTCCTGCAGAGCACCTGGTGGCTGCAAACAGCGACCTTCTGGCTGGCAGCCAAGCACTTTAACCACTGTGCCACCCAGGTGCCCTCAGTTTGAGGAAAACTGGTTCAAAAGCTAAAGTTTCTTTTATTTCAAGATTTTTCAGTTTTAGCTGCTAATAAGCCTCCTGACCCTCCGAGAAAGGGACACAGCACGCACAAATGTCTGCAACACACACTGCCAACCCGGCACACCTGGAGGACTCGTCCGCCAATAATATGGACCACTGTGCCTTGGGCCATGCACCACCCCTCCCAATTAACACCTCCCTTTGCCCCACGGTCCCTGCAGTTAACACCCTGCTTCTCAGCTGTCCTTCCTGGCTCCATTTCTCTAGTCCCTGCCTCCCACCTTACCTTCCACTCTCCCAACGCACTCCATGCCAGTCCCGACACTCCACTGGGACTGCCCTTGTCTGGGGTTCTGATGACCTCCCTGGCCACAACCAATAGGCACCCAGCCTCCTTCCTATTCCTCTATCCGCCTCACTCATCCTAGCCGCAGAACCTCCCTGCTCCAGCCCCTAGTCGTTCAGGCTGCCACCTAATGGCACACTTGGGGGGCCCTTTCTAATCACCCAGTCTGACTCCTTCCCTGCCCCTCATGCTGACCTTTGCTTGTCCCCTTATCTTTACTGGCTGCCTATCCTGGAAGCAGCCCTGCTTTTCAGCACCCAGTCAGTAAAACCTTGACTCAAGCCAGAAGGGAAGACGTTTTGTATCACCTACAACCCAAGAATGCTTCCCACTCCACTCCTCGTTCCTCCCCAGCAAAACAAGGGTCCTCGTCCTTGGACAGCCCCCTTCCCATCAGGCTTATGTGAGCATCCAACCTCCTGGCCTCCAAAACCCAAGCAGAAGGCCTGCAAGGGCATGGCAGAGCCCCTCCCAAGGTGCTTACAGATTTGTTGTTATTTCTGCTGGGCAACCAAAGTAAACGAACGCTGAAGAGAAGCTGTGAAGGGGAGGCAGGCAGACCCTTTGCTCGCCCTTGACTTTCCTGGCCCAGGGATTCCCGGCAGACGGACAGACACGGGGAGATGGCTGTGTTTATTGTGTTCTTTTTTTAATGAAACTAGATCACTGCTTACAAAACCCTGCACGCACCCTCATGCCACCCCTTCACAGTTCTCCTGGAGCACCCCCTCCCATCTCGCAGGAACTGGAAAAAAGTGGGTGTCGGACAGCCAGCACCCCCAACTCAACGAGTGCCATGGGGAAACACTTTCTGCTCCAACCGAGCCTACAGAGGGTGACAGTTCTGTCCACGTCCGTTCCCGTGGGGCCTGGAGGTCACATGGCTTAGGGTGGCCTGTGCCACCGTGGCTCTCAGGCCACCACTCAGACCAGAGTGAAATGATATGAATGTCCCGCCCCATAGATCCCCCTCCCCGTAGTAGTCTCTCCCCCCCAACCCCAAACCCTAACTCTACCCCACTACTGAGATGCAGCCCAGATGTGGCAGGAGGCACTGGGCCTACAGACTGTAGAATTTGAGGCTCCTGTCCATGCCTGTTGAAGCGATGAACTTGGCATGGTGGCCAAAGGCCACTCCTGTGGTCAGGCCGCTATGTTCTGTGGAGAGAAAAGGGGTGACAATGAGAAGGCTTCTCTGTGTCCACTCCAAGCACTGGGCCTGACACTGGCCCCCACTCCAGGCCCCCCGTGCCCATCTTCCCCCATCTCTCGATCCGCTTCCCCAGCCACTCGACTCCCAGGACAGGGTTCTCTTCTGCCTACTTTTTTTTCTTATTGCTGTTTTAAATGTTTATTTCAGACTTGGGATTTCAGTACTGTGGTTTTTTAGGGGGGTCCAGTTCTACGTATTGTTTTTTTAACACTTTATTGTTTAAGTGAAAGTTCACACAGCAAATTACGTTCCCATTTACTAACTTATACACAGCTACTTCTCTGACACTGGTTACTATGCCCACGGTGTGTGAACACTCTCCCCGTTTCCACCCTGCTTCCCTGTTTTCGTCCCTCTAGTTTCCCTGCCCCTCCCTGCCTTCTCATCTCTGCTTTTGGGTGAACAGTGACCATTTGGTACATGTAGTAAACTGTTCTAAGGAGCATGTCCGTGAGGGTGTTAGTGTTGTATAGGCTGATCTATTATTTGGCTGAAAGGTGACCTCCACGAGTGGTTTCAGTTCCACATTAAAAGGGTGTCTTAAGGTAACAGTCTTGGGAGTTCCTCTAGGTTCTACCAGTCCAATAAGTCTGTTTTTTTAAATTGTGGTTTGAGTCAAAGTTTACAGAACAAATCACTTTTCCATCCAACAATTTATATACATTTTGTTTCATGACATTGGCTCCAATCCCCTCAAGGTAACAGCACTTTTCCCACTTCCTCCCTGGGTTCCTATTTCCGTTTGTCCTTCCTTGCTGACACTTCCTGCCTTCTGGGCTGTTTTGCCAGGCACCATTAGTCCTTCTGGTCTCAGGCTAGAGGCGGCTGTAGTTTGCGTGGCCATTACTGCTATGGACTGATTGCTTCCTTGACCCTCTGGTTTCCTTCACTCTCCTTTGCTCCAGACGGGAATAGACCAACAGTTGTATTTAGATGGCTGCTCACAAGCTTTTAAAACCCCAGACGCTACTCAAATCAGGAGGCAGAACATTATCTCTGTGAACTATGTTATGCCAACTGACCTAGATGTCCCCCGAGACTGTGGTCCTTAGCTTTCAAGCCCAGTAATTCAGTTCCAGGAGGTGTCAGGGTACATCTAAGAAGTTTCTATAATTGTGCCCCCTATGAGTTCTATCATATGAACAAGAATATATACAGGGCACAAATATGAATGCCCACAACTATACCCACATATGCACACACATAAACTCCATACGCCCTCCCGCACCTACACAGCACACGTATCTACTTCTGTAATTGTTCACAAAGTTTCGGTGGCCATCACTGCTGTAGGACCAGGTTACAGCACTCACCGTATTTGTCCTTTATTTCTGTGTACCTCTCAGTGCCTTCAGGTACCTTGGTCCCATTGCACTGACTTTTCCCCATATTTTCTTATCACTGCATAATATTCCACTGTACGTATGTACCACATTTTGTTTATCCATTTACCCACCGATGGACATTTAAGTTGTTTCTGTCTTTTTGCCATTGTGAATAATGCTACAATGAACATGGATGTGCATGTCCACTTATGTCATGGCTCTTAAGTCTCTAGGATATATACGTAGGAGTGGGACCGCTGGATTATATGCTATATCTAGTCTTAGCTTTTTAAAGAAGCCTCATACCATTGTCCACAGGGGTTGTACCATTTCATAATCCCACCAGCAATATGTAAGAGTTTCAAGCTCTCCACAACTTAGCCAGCATTTGTGATTTTCTGGTTTTCTGACCAGTACAATTTTTGCAGGGATGAGAGGGTATCTCACTGTAGTTCTGATTTGCATCTTTCTAATGGCTAGTGATCACAAGCATCTCTTCCTATGTGTGTTAGCCACATTAACATCTTCTTTGGTGAAGGGTCTGGTCATGGCCTTTGCCCAGGTTGTGAATGGACTGCCTTTCTACTGAAGTGCTGAAGTTTTCTGTGTATTACAGAGATTAGACCTTTAGCAGATATGACCCACTGCTCCCCTGTAAGTCAGTTCTGACATAAGTCCAATACGTTTTTTTTTAATTCTCATTTCAAAACACACCAGTGTTTTGAACAGTAAATCATAAAACTGAACATCTGTGAGTGAATGCCTGAGAACGTGCTGTAATGCTGTATGTAATACTTATTAATGATAAGATACACCAAAAAAAAAAAAAAAACCCAACAACAAATGATGATCATAAGTATGGTTTGCTGTAACTTGAATACATCGTTAAGTGGGGGACTATTTGTATACACACATATACATATAAAAAACACTGCCAGCAAGTCGATTCCAACTCATAGTGACATCCATTGGGTTTCCAAGGCTGTAAATCTTTATGGAAGGAGATTGCCTCATCTTCCTCCCACACAGCAGCTAATGGGTTTGAACCCCTGGCCTTTTGATTAGCAGTCAAATGTCTTACCCATTACACCACCAGAGCTCTTTGTATGTATATATGTGTGTGCATGTGTGTGTACATGCATGTACATGTGTGTACATATGTGTATGCACACATACACACACACACACTTTTTTTTTTTTAAATACTAATTTAAGCCTCACAACAACCCCACTGAGTAGGTACATCACCAGTCTCATTTTCCTGAGGCTCCAAAGAGACTAAGTAACTTGGCAGGGTCATACAGCTTGAAAGTGTTGGGAGCTAGCATTTAAAGCCAAGCAAAAGGACTTAGCCACTATACTCTACTGCCTCAGATAGTGGCTAATAAAAGCTGCCTAAGCACATCTATCCCTCCCCCTAAACTCCCTCAGACCCGGCCACTGAGGCCAGGCTCATACCTGTAAAGTGAAGAATCTCGGTCCACTGTTTGCAGATATAGATCTGGACATCTGTGCCCCCGAGGGCCAGGTAGGTGCCGCTCTGGTCAAAGATTAGTGACTTCACCTACCAGAACAGGAGAGAGAGGAGTCACACCTGGGGACCGGAACTCTGGGGCAACTGGGGAGAAGCAGAGGCAGCTCAGATTAATTCAGGGACCGACTGACAAACGAGGAGAGGTGGCTGAAACGAGAGGGGAGGGCCCACACCTCAAAGTTGTTGTCCAGCTGCAACGTCTTGAAGTTTTTCAGCTTGCGCAAATCCCAGAGCTTGACGGAGGAGTCATCAGCTGCTGTTGCCAGGTAGTAGCCATTCTCAGAGAAGGCAATGCTAGTGATGGGGCCTGAGTGGCCAGGGAAGTTGGCCACATTGGTGCGCTCCTACAGTTGGGGGGTAAAGTATGTCACCACTGGCTCTGAGAGCAAGAAAGAAAATGGGGCTCACTGAACTCCTACCTCTGAGACGTCTTTCTCAGGGAAGGATGACAAGCAGGAGCAACAGGGGTGGATGGGGCAGCCCAGACCCCCCAGAACCCTAACTACCACATCACACACACCTAGAACTAGCGTCTCTCTCGTTTCAGGAACCCCCCACCCCAGGGCCAGGTGCCATAAGCACTTAACCAGCCCTGCTTATCCATGAAAACCCCAACCCTGAGCCTCATATGGACAGCTGCCATGTCCCACCTTCAAGTCCCAAATCTTGATCTGAGAATCCATGGTTCCTGTTCCAAAGATGAGTCCATCAGGGTGGAACTGTGCACAGGTAAGAGCTGCAGAGAAGAGGAGATGGGCAGGTAGTCAGGGCCCACTGGGTGAGACTAACAGTAGTCACAGTAGGTTCCCTGTTCCTCACGCTCCCCACTGGGCCCAGCCTAATGCCTGGCACTTAGCAGGTGCTGGTGGCAAATGGATCTTCACAAGAACGAACGAGCAAATGATTAAGGAGAAACAATAACCAGGGGAGGAAAACAAAGAGCCAAGTGCTTCTGGGAGGACTCACAGCAGCCAGAAGTCTCATCTGTCACCTTGGTGAGCACACGTCCCGTCTGGATGTCAGAGAAGGCCCAGTACTAAAAAAGCAGAGACAGTGAAGCTAGTAAGAATGGGAGGCGGAGAGCCTGGTTTGGCAAAATCCTGGCAGAGCTAGCTCCTCCCACCAGAGAGCAAACATTCTCCTCTCAGGCTCTGGGACCACTGGGGTTGGTAAAATGGTCCCTCTTCCCCAAGTGATCAAGCTCAGGACCCTGGCTGGGACCACACCTGGTCGTCGGAGGAGCTCAGGAGATAGTCACCAGTGGCATGAAGGCTGAGGCCTGTCACAGCACTTTCATGGGCCCGAACAACCTGGACACAAGAGGCGTTCGGGACTGACCAAATCCTGATAGTGGCATCTGGGGAGGCAGAAAACACCAGGTCCTGAAAGAAAAGCAAAGAGGCAGGATATCAGAGACAGAGAAGAGTGACCACGGTAATTTTACAAAGAGGGTATGAGACTGGCCACAACTGGCAGCTGCTTCTTTCAGCCACAGCCTCACCACCTCGTGGCAAGACAACTGCAACAGAGCGATCCACCTGCTTCCTGGAGCCAAGTGAGGAATGTGGCTAGAACAATGCAGGAACTGAATATGTAATTTACTTTTATTTTATTAGCTGCATGTAAGCTAACCAAAAGCCAAAGCCCTGGTGGCACAGTGGTTAAAATGCTCAACGGCGAACTGAAAGGCCTGTAGTTCAAACCCACCAGCAGGAGAAAGATGTGGCAATCTCCTTCTGTAAAGACTGTTGTTGTTGTGAAGTGCCACTGAGTTGGCTCCAACTCATAGGGACCCCATGTACAAGTGATGCAACTGCCTGGTCCTGCACCATCCTCACAACCACTGCAGTGTTTGAGCCCACTGTTGCCACTGTGTCGATTCATCTAGCCTAGGAAAGCCTAAAGGGCAGTTCTACTCTGTCTTACAGGTTCATTATGAGCTAGAATCAACTTGATGGCAGTGGGTTTGGTAACAGGATGGTAATGGTTACCATACTGGATGGTGCAGGTCTAAACAGTCACACACCTGGAAGGAGCTGTGAGGTCATGTTCCAGTGCCTTCCACAATTAAGAATTTCAAAAGCAAGCTAATTGTCCAAAAAAAAGAAGAAAAAACTAAGGTGAGGAGAGCTTATATAGTGTTGCCAACCAATTACTCTGGGTTAGTTGTTGTTGTTGTTATGTGCCGTCGAGTCGGCCCCGACTCATAGCGACCCCTCCTTGGGTTTCCGAGGCAGTATCACTACGGAAGTAGGATTGCCCAATCTTCCTTCCGAGGAGTGGCTGGTGGGTTTGAACCGCCAGCCGTCTGGTTAGCAGGCAAGTGTCCTAGCCACTATGCTACCAGAGCTCCCTGGGTTAGTTAGGACATTAAAAAAAACCCCAAAGCAAAAACAACTATCATCTATCATTAACACTACTTCGTAAAAGAAGTAATCGATTCACACCAAATAATGTGGTGCTGCCGTGAGTCGAGATCAACGCTACGGTACCCAACAAGCAGGAGAAGGAACAAGATCTAAAAGCAAAATGGAACCCATGCTTCCAACTCAAATACATTTAATTTCACAAGAAAATCACCACGTTACTCTAGTATTTCTCATTCCCCTGAGGGCCAAGGAAAAGGCTGGCTGCTTGGGAAATACTGATCCAGCCACTGTCCCACAGACCCAGGCCCAAAATGCTGTAGGTTTTAGCAACCCAAATGCCACAATTAATGTCACTAACCTGGTCTATAAAGAACCCTGGTGGCACAGTGATTAAGCACTTGGCTGCTAACTGAAAAGTCAACAGTTCAAACCCACCAGGGAAGATGTGACAGTCTGCTCCCATGAAGATTTACAGCCTTGGAAATATACGGGGCAGGTCTACTCTGTCCAACAGGACTGCTATGAGTCAGAATCGACTTAACAACAATGAGTTTTTTAATCTGGTGTACTGAGTTACCTTTACACTTTAAATCAGAAGTCAGTGTCAAGTTTGTGCCTCCCACCCTGGAGGATTATGGTAACAAGGATTCATCTTTGTCAGACACCTGTGAGTCAAGCTCTTGTTCAACTTTGTTGTCTGCAGTTTGTGTTATGAACGCTAGGATTTTTCCTTCTCCTGACCTGAAATATCTCACTGAACATGCTTTTCCAGGTTAGACCTCCCTTCCCCCCACCTGAAGACCACGCTTTAGGTGACCTGAGGTAAAGGGCGACCCCCAGAATCCCACAGAGGCCATACAGGGCCAGCTCTGCAGCCGTGCAGCTCTTTGTTGGCCCTGCTCCACTTCTCCACCAAAGACACGGAGGGGAGAGGGGACTGGGTGACTGGCTCTGGGACCCTGAGGCACTGAAGCAGGGCTCCAGAAGGAGGAACTGAAGGTGGTCAACGACACCCTTACCTGGGATGGGTGAAACACCACACTGGTGACTTTCTTGGTATGGCCCTTGAGGGTGGCCAAGATTTGCTCGGAACTCTTGTCAAAGACGACCACATTTTTATCCGCCCCACCTGGAGAAGATCCAAGGGAGACAAATGGTCAGACCCACCCAGGTCCCTCTGCTGAAAACAGCACCTTCATCCCAGGCATGAAGAGAACAACGATCATGTGCCTTCCCCGGCCATGCCCACCCCCCACAGCCCACTGCGGCCTGCTGGGTCAGGCCCAGACTCTCACCAGTGAGGATCTTGTTGGTGTCGGAGGGGCAGAGGTCCAGGGCAAGGATCCCTGGAATGCTGGCACTGTGCAATCCCTTTGCAGAGAGAACCAAATCCAGCCCAGTCACGGCCAGAAGCCACACAGCTCCCCCTCTGCGTCCCTGGCCAGCCACCCACCCCCTCCAGCCCAGGGTAAGCAGTTCCTTCTGTGCCTTCTCATCCCGCCTGGCTTTCTGCCTGACGACAGAGCTCCCTCACTGCATCTCTGGGAGACCCAGGGCCAGGCAGGCAGAGAAACCTTGACAACTCAGCATCTAGAAACAGGGCCAGAGGCCCCAGACAGCCTTCAACTCGCCATTCTCCGTGCTGGCCTGCCCGCCCCAGAAACACCACGGGAGGGCCCTGCCTCCAGTCACTGGGAAGCCGGCCACTCACCACGTGGGATGCCACCTGCCGGTACTTGCTCAGCTCTTCTGGCTTCACCAGCTCCTCAGGCACAGTCTTCCCTCTCTGAGAAAATGACAAGCCCCCCAAGAAAAGCGGCAGTGAGTGCAAGCATCAGCCACCCCTTTTTCCTAAGGGTGTCAACCACTTCCCACCAGGCCAACTCTCCTGGCTCTAGAAGAGGACTCACCTTCTTACGCTCCGTGGTAAGCACCGTGGCCTTGTCTTGAAGCTGGGGAGGAGAGAGGACAGGCTCAATGTGAGACAAATGACCCGGCCAGGACAATGACCTCTGGATGCTGATGACATCTATGCTTTCACAAGCATCACAGAGAACTTGTTATCCACCTACTTCTATGCCAACGGCTGCCATGCATTCTCTCTTTTGACTTTCACCCCAACCTTAGGAGGTGGGTATTGATGACCTTATTTCACAGGTGAGGAAACTGAGCCTCAGAGAACTATAGTCACTTGCTCAAAGTCACACAGGTGATAAATGGCAGAGCAAGGACATCAACCAGCTGTAGAGCTCCCGGGCCTGGTCTCTGTACATGACAACTAAGATGAGAGCTGAGGGGCATGTGGACACAATCTGAATTGCCTGGAAAAGAAACGACCACGCCCCACAAATGAGGACTCCGTGAGGGTAACGGCAAGCACTGGACCTGGAGTCAGGAGGGCAGCTCTGTCTCCGAGGAGCTCCACTGAGCCTTAATTTCTTCATCAGTAAAATAAAGATGATGATTCCTCTCCTGTCCCCCTCACAGAAGAAACATGAAACAAAACCTACACCCATTGCCTCTAAGTTGACTCTAACTTCTAAAGACCCCACAGGACAGAACAGAACTGCCCCATGTGGTTTCTAAGACTGTCAATTTTTATGGAAGCAAACTGCCTCATCATTTTCCCAAAGATGGCTTATGGGTTCAAACTGCCAACTTTGCAGCTAGCAGCTGAGTGCCAAACCATTGTGCCACCAGGGCTCCTCTGTCTATACAAAGGTCTTCAGTGTCTGCAAAGAACTCACACAACAATAAGAGCTAAATGTTACAGGGAACCAGAATGAAATCTTTTAAATTCCCACAATGAGCCTAGAAAGTAGGCACTATTATTCTCACTTCAGAAGCAAGGGAGATGAGCCACGGGAGGGGCTGGTTAAATTAGCCCGGAGTCATAAAGCTTCCAAGAGGTGGCATCAAAAACACAAACCCATGCCATCTGGTCCCAGAGTCTGTGCTCTGCACCACCACACGCTCCTGCCAGATGTACACGGTTTTACTCAAAGCACACGGCCTCAGGGCCTGTCAGCACTCCCACCAAGCGGGAGCAAGACTTACCTTCTGGATAATTTCCGGAGTCATTCCCACCAGCTCGCCCAAATCCATTGGCTCACCGGCACCCTGAAGAGAAGAAAGAGGAAGGTGAGAGAGGCCGAATGCCTACGACACTGGCATGAGAGAGCTACGAGGGCCACTGCACCCAAATGGGCTGCAGGCAAGGCTGGGGAGTCACTCACCACGACGCTTGGCTGTGAGCTCGGCACAGCCTGGGGCACGATGAGGCCTGCCTGCGGTTTCAGGGTGGCCAGCGCTAAGGAAGAAGGTAATGTTAGCAACGGGCGAGGGCAAAGCAGGACCAGCGCAGAGTGGGGGAGGGCAGGGGAGAGACTGCACCTTCTCGGGCAGCAGTGACCTCCTTGGTGAGACGGGCAATGACACGGCAGGCGGCATCGTGCTGGTACAGAGCGTGGGACAGCTCCTGGCGGGTGGTCTGCAGCTGCTGGCGCAGAGTGAAGCTGTGCAGCATGACCGCATCCTGGGAGAGAGCAACACCACCATGAGGGACAGGGAGGGGCCGAGAGCAGCCAGCAGGAGAGGCCCGGCCCTTCACCAGGAGACCCTGCTCCCCGCCCAGTCCAGACTGGGATCAGTAATCACACTGTGTCTGAGTGACCCTGGATGTCCTGGCAGACACTCCATCCCCCACTAAATGCTGGGCACACGGACAAGTGTCAGCCAGCTCTTTCCCACTCCCATCTTCTCTAAT
Source organism: Orycteropus afer afer (assembly GCF_000298275.1). Taxonomy (NCBI): domain Eukaryota; kingdom Metazoa; phylum Chordata; class Mammalia; order Tubulidentata; family Orycteropodidae; genus Orycteropus; species Orycteropus afer. Next base: position 8,420,939 of record NW_006921717.1, on the reverse strand, counting down.
TTACCAGCAAATCACAGATGTCATACTGTCACCTCACCAAAAAGGACTAACTGTCGCTGTCATTTATTGTTACCCCTCTTGTGTCAGGCACCATACCAGAAGGTCTCTCAAGAAGGATCCATTCAGATCTACAGAGTACCTACTACTGTCAGGTGCTACCCTCTGGACTGGAGATACATTGATGAAGAAAACAAGTCCCTGCTTTCACGCTTATTCTCTATAACTGCTTTTTAACCTCGTAAAACCCTGAAATACCAATACTAAAATCTCCACTGTGTAGTCAGAAAAACCAGGACTCGGAGGCTGAGCAACATGCCTGGGTCGCATGGCTAGTAAGCAACGAACCTAAGTCTGGAACTCAGATCTGTGTGACCTTCAACAGCCCCCTCCTCCTCCCACATCATTCAGGCCCTGGAAGAAGAAGACAGTGCTTCAGCCTTTCCAGTGCCCAGACTAGCCCAGGGAGACAGCTCTTCACGTGGAAAAGACACTGAATCCCTCGAGGACACTCACCCACTCATCTTGCAGAGCTTTCAGAATGGCTGGGATGCTGGTGGCAGAGGGAGGCTTCGGCCGGATTGGGTGAGCAACTGCCAAGAGGGAAAAGGGTGTGAAAAACCAACACCTCTTCCTGTCCCCCACCTCTTTCCGCTCAGCCCACATTAACAGACTGCAATCTCCTCTTCCAATGTGCTGGCACCACCTCCCACCCTCTCAGGCTCTGCACCGAGAAGGCCATGGCCTGAGCCTGGCCAGTGGGCACCTTTGATGTCGATGAGCTGTTCCTCAGACAGAGGCTGGTTGTTGATGGGGTCTGTGCCATTCTCTGCAATGTACTTCTCAATGAGCCGTCGCTCGTAGACATGATTGGAGACAGGGGACACACATGGATGCTCGGGCACTTCATTAGAGACTGCAAAGAAAAGGCAAGCAGGGAGTGTGGGGTCAAAGGGAACCTCGGACCAAAGAAATCCCTTACCCACTACCACGTCCTTATACTCAACCAACAGGAAACAAGACCTGTGACCCTGGGCCAGTTCTGTACTGCCCCCAGGATGCTTTCCAGTGATGTAACTAGCTTCTCCATCAGTACTCTCCTAATAGTCAGATGCTGTCGTCATTAGGTGCTGTAGAATCGGTTCCAACTTATAGCAACGCTGTGTAGAATAGAACGAGAAACTGCCCAATACTATAAGTAAGGAAAAAGCCAGAGTGTGACTGCAAAAGAAACCATCAATTGATCCTTTGCAAGTTTAAGTTGAAGCTGAAGAAAATTAAACAAGTCCATGAGAGCCAAAGTATGGCATTGAGTATATCTCACCTGATTTTAGAGACTGTCTCAAAATTAGATTTGATACAGTGAACACTAATGACCAAAGACCAGGTAAGTCATGGGGTGACATCAAGGGCATCATACATGAAGAAAGCAAAAGGTCATTAAAAAGACAGAAAATAAAGGCCAAAACGGATGTCAGAAGACACTCTGAAACTTGTTCTTGAAAATAGAATAGCTAAAGCAAGTGAAGAAACAATGAAGGAAAAGAGCTGAACCGAAAATTTCAAAGCTCAACTTGAGAAGACAAAGTATCATAATGAAATGTGCAAAGACCCAGAACTAGAAAACCAAGAGAAGAATATGCTCAACATTTCTCAAGCTCAAAGAACTGAAGAAAAAAATCAAGCCTCGAGTAGCAATACTGAAGGATTCTATGGGCAAATTGTTGAAAGATGCAAGAAGCATTAAAAGAAGGAAGAAATACACAAAGTCACTGTGCCAAAATAACTGGTCCACATTTAACCATTTCAGGAGGCAGCATATGATCACAACCCAATAATACTGAAGGAAGAAGTTCAAGCTGCACTGAAGGCACTGGTGAAAAACAAGGCTCCAGGAATTGATGGAATATCAATCGAGATGTTTCAACAAACGGATGCAACACTGGAAGCACTCACTTGTCTACACTAAGAAATTTTGGCAACTGACTATAAAAGGTCCAGATTTGTGACCATTCCAAAGAAAGGTGATTCAATGGAATGTGGAATTATTGAACAATATCGTTAATATCACACAAAAGTAAAATTTTGCTGATGATAATTCAAAAAAGGTTGCAGCCATATAACAACAAGGAATTGTCAAAAATTCAAACTGGATTCAGAAGAGGACATGGAACAAGGTATAGCACTGCTGATGTCAGATGGATCTTGGCTGAAAGCAGAGAATACCAGAAAGATGTTTACCTGTGCTTTACTGACTATGCAAAGGCAACAACTGTGTGGATCATAACAAATTATGGATAACACTGTGAAGAACAGGAATTCCAGAGCACTTCATTGTGCTCATGCAGAACCTGTACACAGACCAAGAGGCTGTCGTTCAAACTGGACAAGGGGGAACAAAAAAATGAACAAGAGGATGATACCACATGGTTTACAATCAGGAACGGTGTGCATCAGGGTTGTATCCTTTCACAATACTTGTTCAATCTGTTGGACAATATGAAGAACGTGGCATCAGGATTAGAGGAAGACTCATTAACAACTTGTGATGTATGCAGATGACACAGCCTTGCTTGTTGAAGGTGAAGACGACTTCAAGCACTTACTGATGAAGATCAAAGACTAGAGTCTTCAATTTGGACTACACCTCAACATAAACAAAACAGAAGTTCTCACAACTGACCAATAAGCAGCAGCAAGATAAACAGAGAAAAGACTGAAGTTGTCCAGGATTTCATTTTACCTCCATCCATAATCAACACCCATGGAAGCAGCAGTCAAGAAATCAAATGACGTCTTGTACTGGGCAAATCTGCTGCAAAAGACCTCTTTAAAATGCTGAAGAGCAAAGATGTCACTTTGAAGACGAAGGTGCGCCTGACTCAAACCATAATATTTTCAGTTGTGTTCATATGCATGTGAAAGCTGGACAATGCATAATTAAGACCAAATAAGAATCGATGCCTTTGAATTATGATGTTTGCCAAGAACACTCAATATGCTATGGACTGCCAGAAGGCACAAATCTGTGTTGGAAGAAATACAGCTAGAATGTTCCTTAGAAGTGAGGGTGGCAAGACTTTATCTCATGTACTGGGGCATGTTGTCAGGAAGGACTAGCTATCAGGAAGCGTAGAGGAGGGCGTTATACCTGGCAAAGTAGAAGGTCTGACAGTCAACAAATATGCGTTGCAAAACTACAATATACTGGGCACCTAGAGAGTAGTCAGTAATCCCTGCCCATCTCATTTTCAAACAAAAATGGTGGTGGTTGTTGTTGTGCCACGAAGTCGATTCCAACTCATAGTGACTCTATAAGACAGAGAAGAACTACCCCATAGGGTTAGTTTATAGAAGTAGACTGTCACATCTTTCTCCCATGAAGAGGATGGTGGGTTTGAACCTCTAACTTTTCAGTTCATAGAATGCTTTACCACTGTGCCACCAGGGCTCCTTACAAAAATACTTAGGCACATACCAGGTTTACTGGTCTGATAGAGCCTGGTGGAACCCCTGAGACTATGGCCCCTAGCTTCCCTTCAGGTCTGGAATTGAACCCACACCTGTGGCTTCCTGCCAAACAAAAGACAGGCATATGAGTTGAACATGTACCTGAGGTAGATACACTCCTTGGAGAGAACAATCATGGGAGAAAGAAGGGTTGTTTATGCACAAGGAGACAGTTCAGGGGGCAGGAGTGCATGGAGGGATGGACACAGGGAAGACTTAACTATCGGGAGGAAGTGGGAGGGAAGCTGTTGCATTGGGGTAAATTTTAGTCAATGTCATGAGACAATGTGTGTATGAACTGCTGTATGGAAAGTGAATTTGCTCTGTAAACTTTGACCCAAATCACAATAAAAATATAGATATATATATACATATATATATACACACATATGGGAGCTCTGGTAGCATAGTGGCTAAGGCACTTGACTGCTAACCAGAAGGCTGGCGGTTCAAATCCAGCAGCCACTCCTCGGAAGGAAGATGGGGCAATCTACTTCCGTAGTGATACTGCCTAGGAAACCCAAAGGAGGGGTGTCGCTATGAGTCGGGTCTGACTCGACGGCATATAACAACAACAACAACAACACACACACATGTATATACACACATATATATACATATATATATATAAATACTTAGGCATCCGTTGTACTCCAGGAGATGAAAACATGTATGAAGCCACTCAAATCCCTCTGCCCATCTCAGTCTAGAGCCCTAGGTAGATTACCACACAAAGAAACTACAAAGCAACATGACCAGTGTTATAACAACAACAACAAAAAAAAAACATTGAAGTGGTGTTCGTCAGGCACCAAGCATGATTCCAAACACTTTACATTAACTCATCCTCACAGCAACTGCCAGCAGAGGTATCGTTTATATGCCTGCCCAGAGCACAGGACTCCGGCCGGCCTCCGACTCCCGGTACATGCAGATGCCCAGCAGGCAGGTCAGCACCCAACAGATGAGTGACTGAATGCATGAGAGGAAGGAGGGCACTGGGGCAAGAGAACAGAGCACCTTCCAGAGTGACCGAAAACAACAGATGCGACAATAACTCGCAATGTCCTCATACAACCGTCCTTCTTTTTTCTGCCCATCCCCCTGCTTTACTACCCTTCTTAGGTTAATGGTGAGGTTCTGGGAAGAGAAAATGGCTTAAAAGATTGCAAGCAAATAGACAAAGGGATGGGAAACTGGTCACCTGGTGGTAAGATGTGAAGGCAAAAAGTGAGCTTGTCATAAAACACCACAAGGAAACACTGCACAAGGCATGCCAAAAGCGTGCATCTGGGGTCAGAGAACCTGACTCTCTCACCCAGCCCTGCCGCCTACTAGCTGTGGGACCTCGGATAACGCTCTCCATGGGCCTCCCCCTTCCTCAACGGTAAAACCAGCGTATTGATTTCTGCTTCTGTAAAGTCTTGTGACGATAAAATGAGATCGCAGACTCGGAAGAACCGCTGTGAACCATTAGCGGCTCTTCTGTCGGTCCTACCATATGAGGCTAAGAGCCTTCTGAGACCAGCCCTGTCTCTGCCTCTAACTCATCGTGTGACCTTCGCAAACGGCTGAAGCTCCGACTGCCCGAGCGCGACCTCGGACAGCATCCAGTGCAAAGTCCGGAAATGGGGGAAACTGAGGCCCAGAGAGGGGTAGCGACTCGAGCCACATCACAAAGCTAATCGGCAGCGGATTCTGAACGACCCCTCGGGTCCTTTGACTCCCAGGCCAGAGCTGCCTCCCCTGCACCACCAGCTCCCTCCATCCAGGCCGCTGTAAAATGAGGCGGGCGGTTGGTCCCTGTGATCCCTGGAACAACACATCAGAGACGCTAGGGAAATTGCGGAGCACTGCGCAAATGCACCCCGGGCCGAAGAGGGGAGGATCCCGGTGCTGACAGGCCGCCGCTCTATCACCTAGACGCTCCGTTCCCGCCTCCTCCAGACCCCGGTGTCACAGCAGCTCGCGCACTCTTCCTGCTCCGCTCTCCCGCCTCCTGCGACCCGCGATCGGCCGCAGCCCCTACTCACTGGAGCAGATCAGGGACATGGCGCCGTCACTGCGATAAGAGGCGCCTCACACCAGGCTCCGGGACTGGCTTTGGAGCCGCCACAGGCCACTTCCGCTTCCCTGCTGCTTCCGGGACGCTCCGCTGCCAGCGAGGAGTAGCCCCGCCGAGCGATGGTCGCGTAGCGCTTCACGTGGGACCGGGAACAGTCGCGCTCCGCAGCCTTCAGCGCCTAACGGAAACTGCCCCTTCCCACAATGCAACCAGGCAGGAAAGGACCCGCCACGGAGCCCTCGGCTATTTCCGTATTTACTCGTCTCCTTCCGTAAAGCGCCCGGCGTGGTGGGTGGGTGTGGGGGGGGTCTAGAACTACATTTCCCATGATGCACTGGAACTATTAAAGCCACTGCATCGCAGCTACGCTTTTGAGATTCCGTACCGTACTGTCGTGATTCAGAATTTTAATATGCGCAAGAATGTCCTAACGAGCTTGTTATTAAAAGCATATTTCTGCAGTCTGCACTGCAGAGTCTGCATTTTAAGTACGGCCTCACGTGATCGAGGCAGGTGTTTCTCGGACCACCCTTTGAGCAAACACATGCTGGGGGGGCTCTGGTGAAAATGGAGATCAGTAGAAAAACTAACTCTGACCATGAAATTATTCCAGTCTTACATCTGTTACCGATTTGCTCTGTGACCTTGGGCAAGTCGTTGGTTTCTCTGCTGGTTTTCTACACGACTTCTAGGTCACTTCCAGCTCAGATAGTGTAAGGTTCTTTGTGGATCTCTGTAAGATACATACACTCAGGAATCATGTCAGAGACCAGGCGCCGATTCACGTGCGGGCTACAAGGGATCCAGACTAGGAAGACGGTATGACAGATAGCTAAGGTCAATGAAGTCTTCTCTGAAAAGGACTGAATGGGTGGGGCTTTGACTCAACTAAGTCACTGCCATCAAGTTGGATCCGACTAATAGCAGCTCCTCCTTGGGTTTCCGAGGCAATATCACTATGGAAGTAGAATGTGCAATCTTCCTTCCGAGGAGCAGCTGGTGGGTTTGAACCACCACCCTTCTGGTTAGCAGTCAAGTGCCTTAGGACAGGTAGGCAATATTCAGAGGGAGGAAAAACAGCATAACAAAAGCTTGGAGAGAAGATCAAAAGTTACAGGTGTGTAGGGGCATATGGTGTAGTGGGTAGTGGCCAAAAGCATGGACTCTGAAGTCAGACCATGTTCAAATCCCAGCTCCCTCCAGCTAGCGTGCTGTGTGAACTTCTCTAAACTCTTGTTTTCTTATCTGTAAAATCAAGGGAGTATCACAAGGGTAGAACTCACAGGGTTTTTTGTGATGAGTTAATATGCAAAGAGCACTTTAAGCTAAATACAAAATTCATACTCATATTTGTCATTATCTCAGAAGCCAGCGAGATTGCCCAAGCTACCATGATGTGCCCAAGCTCTCCCCTGAGAGAGAGAGCTCCCCAATAATTGGTTTTGTTTCCAGGTTGGCCTCCCTCTAATTCACTTTCCACAAAACAGCCAATGATTTACTTTTAATGAAAAAATCTATTCATGCTCCTCCTCAGGCCTTTCATTTATTCAACAAATATTGATTGGGGTGTGTCAGGCTCTGTTCTGATCACTGCAGATACAAATGAATGAACGAGAAAGACAAGATTCCTCCTCTCTTGGATGCTTCATTGTCTTGAGGGCATACAGATAATCAACACATAAAAAGAAAGTTCCACACTCCAAAAATGAAAAAATAAATTAATTAAAAAAAAAATTTAGAAAGAAGAAAATTCCAGAGAGGGGCTATTCTTGGTTGCCATTGAATTGATTCTGACTCCTGGTGACCCCTTGTGTTACAGAGCAGAATGGCTCCCTAGGGTTTTCTTGGCTGCTGCCATCTGAACAGAAACATATCACCAGGGCTGTCTTCTGCAGTGCTGCTGGGTAGGTCTGAACCGCCAACCCTAGGTCAGGAGCTGAATACAAAACGTTGGTGCCTCCTGCAGAGTGGTGAGGACCATGAGTAAAACAAATCACCGGAGGGAGGGCTACTTTAAGCAAGATACATAGGCAGAGTGTCTCTGAAGGTGTTTTGCTGAGACTTGAATGAGGGAAAGGAGTCAGTCTTGAGAGCAGGAATGAGTGACTCTAGCAGAGGTAACCTGCCCCCAGTCCCGTGCCCACCTGGCTCATGCCAACCTCCACCTTTACCTCGCCTTCTCTCCAGCCACACTGGCCTTTTAAATCCGCAAACTTACCCACCCTAGTCAGGCTCCAGTGTCTGCCTAAAACATGTTCCTCAGATCCTTCCCTTGTTCCCCTCCCCCCAATGCCCTCCAAAGGAAACTTGAGTCTCACCTTAAATGTTAGTTCTTCAGGAGGCCTTTTCCTTAACATCAGGCCAAAGTTTAATCGATTCTGACCCATGGCCCCCTCTTGTGTGTCAGAGCGGAACTGTGCTACATGAGTTTTCAATGGCTGTAATCTTTGGGAAGTAAATCCCCAGGCCTGTCTTCTGAGGTGCCTCTGAGTGGATTTGAACCACCAACCTTTCTGTTATACCTCAGTGTTTGTTTGCACCACTGAAGTCTCTTTTGTTGTTGTTGTTGTTTGCCGTCGAGTCCGCCCCGACTCATAGTGATCCCTCCTTGGGTTTCCGAGGCAGTATCACTACGGAAGTAGGATTGCCCAACCTTCCTTCCGAGGAGTAGCTGGTGAGTTTGAACCGCCAGCCTTCTGGTGAGCAGTCAAGTGCCTTAGGCACTATGCTACCAGAGCTCCTCAAGTCTCCTTTAGTCTCCATCAAAAAAAAAAAGAAAAGAAAAAGAAAAATCCACTGCCATCAAGTTGATTCCAACTCATAGCAACCCCCAGTGGGTTTCCAAGCCTTTAAATCTTTACAGAAGTAGACTGCCTCATCTTCCTCCCGGAGCAACTGGGGGGGTTTGAACTACTGACCTTCTGGATAAGCCCAAAATACCAAACTCACTGCCATCAAGTCAATTCTGACTTATAGCAACTCCCATTGGGTTTCCAAGCCAGTAAATCTTTACAGAAGTAGATTGCCCCATCTTCCTTCCATGGAGTGACTGGTGGGTTTGAACTGCCAACCGTCTGGTTAGCAGCCAAATGCTTTAGGCATCATACCACCAGAGTTCCTTGACTCTTCCCTGAGAGTCACTTCAGATAACTATAATCATTTAATTATTTATAATTACCTGTTTGGTGTCTAGGTTCTCCACTAGACTGTAAACTCTGTGATGACAGGAACCAGGGCTATCCTGGTGCGTGATGTTCCTAGAGTCTATCAGTCTTAACAAGACACGTAGTAGGGGATTCATAAATATTGTTGGTTGAGTGACAGGCCACCTGATGGGCCAGGTATCTCAAGTACTTAGATGTGGTAGGAAATAGAGTGGGTTAGGACTAAGGTGTGCCGGCCCCACACCATAGTATTTTCAATCGCCTCATATGCATGTGAGAGCTGGACAATGAATAAGGAAGACTGAAGAAGAGTTGATGCTTTTGAGTCGTGGTGCTGGCAAAGAATGCTGAAAGTACCACGGACTGCTAAAAGAACTAACAGATCTGTCCTGGAAGAAGTGCAGCCGGAATGCTCCTTGGAAGCAAGAATTGCCAATTGTTTCACCATTTTGGTCATATTGTCAGAAGGGATCATTCCTTGGAGAAGGATGTCATGCTTCGTAGGGTGGAGGGTGAATGAAAGAGGGGAAGGCCCTCAATGAGATGGATTGACACAGTGGTGCAGTGATGGGTTCAAGGATAGCAAGGATCGTGGAGCTGGCATGGGACAGGGCAGCGTTTTTTCTTGTTCTGCTGTGCATAGGGTCACTAGGAGTCAGAGACGACTCAATGGCACCTAACAACAACAACAGGTAAGGTGGGACTGAGAACCAGAGCTGGTTAGACTTGTTGGGTTGGCATTACAACAGTGTCTGATTACATTTGAGCTACCAAGTGACCTAAAGATAACCACATTTCCAGAAGTTCTCTCTGAAACATCTTACTGGATGGGTTGGAGAGAGGGAAACCCACTCATTCATCCAGGGGAGAAATCTTTATTGAGCACCTACTATGTGTCATGTAGGATACACCAGTAAGCAAAACTAGAGACCTCCCTACACTAAGGAACATATGACTGTGACAACAAAACACAGGAGAAACGGTGCCCCTTTCAAGGCTTTAAGGAGCTCTTGTGGCATAATGTCTAAAAGGTCAATGGTTTGAACCCACCAGCTGCTCCGCACATGAAAGGATGAGGTAGTCTGCTTCCATAAAGATTTACAGCCTTGGAAATCCAATGGGGGTCACTATGAACCAGAACTGATTTGGTGGCAGTGAGGTTTTTTTTTTTTTGGTTTTCAAGGCTTTGGGAGCCCTAGTGGCACAGTGGTTAAAAGCTTGACTGCCAACTGTTAGGTTGGCGATTTGCACCTAC
>NW_006921717.1:8394749-8410848 GCF_000298275.1 Orycteropus afer afer | reverse complement strand
CATAAAGATTTACAGCCTTGGAAATCCAATGGGGGTCACTATGAACCAGAACTGATTTGGTGGCAGTGAGGTTTTTTTTTTTTTGGTTTTCAAGGCTTTGGGAGCCCTAGTGGCACAGTGGTTAAAAGCTTGACTGCCAACTGTTAGGTTGGCGATTTGCACCTACCAGCCAGTCTGGGGGCAGGGGGTGGGAGGAGATGGGGCAGTCTGCTTCCGTAAAGATTACAGCCTTGGAAACCATACAGGGCTGTCCTACCCTGGCCAATAGGGTCACTATGAGCCGGAACCAGCTAGACAGCAACGGTTTTGACTAAACAGCAATGGATATTTTTGGTTGCAAAAGCCAGCCCCTTGGGGTAATAGAAAGGTTTCAGAGAATAGACAATTGATTTAAATATGATGAGTAAGAACTTGAGCTCCATACCACCACCACCACCCACGTCACCCACCCACAAAGCAGACAGAGATTCCAAGGACTGGGAAGATGGATTTGAGGGAAAGAAATTCCTAAATATTGGTGGGTTCCTAACAAAGGAATCCCGTGCCTTATTCCTTCAGGCTAAGCCTGTGTTGCTGCTGCTGCTGCCACTCCTTGGGAAATTGGAGTACACACAGGCCAATAACCCGGAAGACGTCTGACCTCCATCTCCCAGGTAGATTCAGTGACAGCCTGTGTAGACAAATGAGAGGACAATGGAAGCCTCTGGCACTGCCAGCTCAAACAATTGACAACAAGGGTCACATGAGCTTCCCTCCTCCCCTTTGACCCTGCTAATTTTCCAAAAGGTGTACACAGCCGGAAAGACAGGGATGGGAGAACCCTGAGCCATCTGAGACTGTTTCTACTGTTGCTGGGTGCTGATTCTACTCCAAACCAAACCCACTGCCATTGAGTCAATTCCGACTCAAAGTAACCCCCATCGATTTCCAAGGCAGTAAATCCTTACAGAAGTAGATTGCCCCATCTTCTTTCCACAGAGTGGCTGGTGGGTTTGAACCGCCAACCTTCCGGTTAGCAGTCAAATGCCATAGGCAGTATCTCACCAGAGCTCTTTACCCCAATGGAAAAGAGAGTTGAAAAGAAATTAATTTGTCCTAGAAAAAAAAACAAGTTACTTTGTGTGCGTGTGTGTGTGTGTGTGTGTGTGTGTGTGTGTGTGGGTGGGACCTGAGATTTGGATAGTCCTTCAAAACAGACCAGTCCCTGCAGAAAGGTATCATGCTTGGTAAATTAGGGGATCAGCAAAACAGAGGAAGACCCTCAACAAGACAGACTGACCCAGTGACTGCAGCAATGGGCTCAAGCATCGCAACAGTTACGGGGACGGTGCCGGACCAGGCGGGGTTTCGTTCTGTTGTACATACGGTTGCTATGAGACGTAACCTACTCCACAGCACCTAACCACCACAGGAAACATCAGAAATAATTTCACAAGCATGTAAAATAGCCAGTTACAAAGGCTGGAAGGATACTACGGGAGTCTGTTCTGGAAGAAAGAGACTCTTGGCTGAGGCAGGAAGTCACGGAGACACTGACAAAGGTGGTTGAGTCTGAGACACGTGTGAAAGAAACAACTGGGCTCAAAGGGAGACTGGGCTCCACTCTTGCGTGTAGTCTGGAAAGAAGGCAGAATCAGAACGTGTCTGGGGAGGGGACAAAAAGAATCCTGTTGTAGATCCTTGAGTTTGAGGAACTGACTTAAACACCAGGGAGGGGCTATCCGCTGGCGGACAAGGATGGTGATAAAAGCATTTGCGCAACTTGGATCTTTTTAAGCCTGGTCACTTCACCGAATCCTCACACCACTGTGAAGCGCTATTTTTAGCACGTTCCAGATTTTATCATTGAAGAAAATGAGGCCCCCCAACAAGCGATGTGCTCACGATGACAAAGCATGCAAAGGTTCCCCTCACTTGAAATCCCAGTCATTCTACTTCACAACGCTGCCTTTGTTGTAGAAAAGGGCCAGGGGTTGGTTACCATCTTCAATTCTGAACAGCAGGTTCCAGAACGGGAACTTAGGGCAGAAACCTATTTGTGTCATTTGCAGAAGACGGGTATGACTGTACTCTCTGAAGAAGCAGTAGCATTTTCCAACGTTGATGTGCCTCTAATTGCTCCTCACACATCTTTTGCCTTTGTGCCTTTTTAGCGCGAGAAGGTTTTCGAAAGACTAGGTACTTTCAGGCGCCTCTGCCTTCGAACTACTTTTCCCACAATGACCCGGGCAGGCCTCGATAGCACGAGAACTACATTCCCCAAAATGCCGAGGGATTGTCTAGGCGAATTGGCTTCGACCCCGATATCAAAGATACAATTTACCCACTGTACAGCCCAGATATAGTCACTTCTTTCCCGTTTCCCGCCAGAGACTTCCGCTCCCAGATGAACTTCCGATCCCGTTTTTCTCTAGGTGGGAATGCTCGGGGTGGGGGGTGGAAAGGGAATGGAGAGCGTGGAGCTCATGCGCATTGGGCACCGCCTTCAGCCTGTGAGGGAGCCCGGCCGGTCTGCGGTCTCGTCCCGCCTTGCGCGTGCGCAGGCAATAAACCAACACCCCGGAGTTGAGGCGCGGGTTTGGTGGCGCGTTTCAGCGAAGTCACACGTGAAGGATAGCGGTGACTGGAGCCTGGTGAGTGCGACCCGAGACTGGGGCTGAAGGGGGCAGCACGTGGGATGAGGAGGCAGCAGTCGCCGCAGCGGGACTAGGGCGGAGCCGCGAGGCCTGGCGAGCCCGTGTGGGGAGGGGTCCGACGTCGCGCGGCGGGGAAACGAACTGGGGACCCGGATTCTCGTTGCTATGCGACCGGGGGCGTCGTTACTAGGTAACGCGAGAGGCACGTTTTTCCGGGGAGAAGGGGATTGATTGCAAGCGCTGCTCCGAAGTCCTTCGGAGGAGCGGCGTCTTCCTAGCTGGGGGGACGAGGCTAGCTCTGAGCCCCTTGCACCGACCTCCGCCCCGCGGGCCCGGCTTCGCGCAGCCTCGGCCCGAACCCCTCGGGGTACTCCGGGCCCATGGTCCGCGGCGAGTCCCTTGCCAGCGACGCCACCCCAGCAGTGCTTGGCAGGGGACGCGCTGTTCGAAATAGCACATGCCACTGCCACCCTGCCTCGAGTAGGCCGGGCTCTAGGGAGGGCGCGGCCAGGAGGCTGCCCCTTCAGCCGTCGCCCAGCCCCCAAACAGTTGCTGGGCAGCAGCTGTCAGGGAGATAGCGGGGGCTGCCCCTGACCTTCCTGGGAGCTGACTTCATTCTCCACACTGACGACTTCGCGCGTCTAGGAGCTTGCTTTTAACTCAGCTGTGCTTCTTGGTGGCTGCTGCATACTTGGATCAGTGATTAAAATAACATCCCCCACCTCCACATCTATCCATTTCTACACTCTCGGGTTCCTGGAGTGCCTCTAATACTCGTTTTTACTTTTCTTTTATATATTTATATATATTTATTTTTGCAGTGTTTCCTGAGCTCCCCGCCCACCCCTGGTAACCAACGAAGAAAGTTTAGTTGTACATATAAACCTTTCCTTCACTTTTGACAATAATGAACTAGTACAATCTATGTCCTTCTGTGGTTGACTTATTTCACTCAGCGTAATAACCTCCAAGTTCATGTACATTATGCGGTGTTTTGTAGATTCTACATTCTTTAGTGTCTCGTAGTATTCCATTGTGGGTAGGTACTATATCATACTTTGGTTATCCATTCTTCTGTTGACAGGCACCTAAGTGGTGGATAAGGCATCTGGCTGCTGTCAGAATGTCAGCAGTTCAATCCCAGCAGCTGCTCCGTGGAAGGAAGATGGGGTGATTTACTTCCGTAAGGATTTACAGTCTCGGAAACCCAGTAGGGGTCACTATGAGTAGGAGTGATTTGAGGGCAGTGAGGGTTTTTTTTTAGTTTAGTATTCATTTAACAAGTACATGTAGTCCTTGTTCTATGCTGTTGTTGTTGTTATGTGCCTTCGAGTCGGACCTGACTCATAGTGACCCCTCCTTGGGCTTCTGAGACAGTATCACTACGGAAGTAGATTGCCTGATCTTCCTTCCAAGGAGTGGCTGGTGGGTTTGAACCGCCAGCCTTCTGGTTAGCAGTCAAGTGCCTTAGGCACTAAGCTACTGTAATTCCAAGATAAGTTAGAGGGCAGGTCTGAGCGGAGGTGATTAAAGTCTAATGGGTAAGACAGGTATATAAATTGCTAAATGATGCTGCAATGTAACGAGTGTTACCTTGACAGTTTGAGGGGAAAAGTGGGCTGCAACACTTCTGTAGATGGTCAGGGTTTACAAAGTTCTTACAGAAACATCTTAACTCTTTGCAACAACTCTGTATCTTTGGGAAGGCTGAAGCTCAGACTGGTTAAGTAGCTGCCATGAGCAGTGGCTTCTGGTGTGTGGCAGAGCTGAGCCTGGGGTACAGGCCTAGGGTTCTCTGTAGAGTGCCACACTGTTGGGCCTTTGCCTATGTGGACGTTTTTCTGCCATGTAGATCATTTGTGCAATTGTCTGTCTCTGCATCAGAAATCTCTGGAGTTTTAAAAATAAAAGCCGGGGCGTCTTTGGGAGGGTGGGGCAGACATCCTTGCTTTCAGGGTGTCCACAGGGTGTTTTGATGCACAGCCAGAGTTGAGTACCTCTGCTCCCTAGAGGGGGCTATGAGCAGAGGATGGGAAAACCAGAGCTGGCAGAGAACACTAAGTTAGCCGCCCCTCCTGTTGCGGGTTGATTTATAGAGTGAAAGGAAGCCGCCCACAAGTAGAGGAAGAACCTTGGCAGGGGGGTGTGGACTGCCCCACCCTGTCCTCTTACCAAACCACAGCTAGACATCTAGTCCTTCTTACCACCGTGGGAAGTGAAGCAGTTGCCCAGCCCAGCCCGGTTCTCCTGGCCCAGCCAGGGCCATAATGTGGGCACCTGAACAGAACTGGCCGGTCTTGACCCTATCTTTTGCTGTCCTCTCATGCTTCTTGGTACAAAACCATGGCAAGTAAGCCCAGCCACTGGGCCATCTGGCTTGTGGTCTCCTCTTGGGAGTCTGGATGTCCCCCTGCTTTGAGCTTGTTGATATTTGGCAGAACCTTAAGCTCTTTGAGGGCAGGGACTAGCTAACAGGCTTGTTCGGTGCCTTAACAGTCTTAATAGATGACCTTCAGGAAGGTGGTATGGGGGCGTGCTTCAAGCAGGAGGGCAAGATTTAGATCTTGGATTCTGAAGTCAAGCCCCAGTTCTGTTGTGTGACCTTAGACAGGTCACTTGACTTCTCCAAGTCTTTGTTTTGTGAGTAACTTGGGGGAGAGTAGTAGCACTTTGTAAGATTGTTGTTAAGAGGAAAAGGAGATGAGGATGTAACCAGCTTGTAAAATACCACAAGAGAATTCTTAGAATGGTTATTTTTGTTGCTGAGTGCCTGCTATTAGTCTTAAGTCCCCATGGTTGGAGACAAAGACTCTTAAGACCTACCTTCTCCTCTCAGAGCTTGCAACTGTTTGGGCTCTTGGCTGCCATGGCCTCTTTCTTTTTAAAATGTAGTTCACTGGGCCAAAGTGAGGAGGCATGGTGGCGGTGGGACTGCTTCTTGCTGCCTGGGACTAGCCTGGAACAAATGAGAAGGAATCCTGTTAGAGAGAATCACCTGAAGACAGACTAGCCCGTCAGCCGCACTTGGTATCTCCAGAAAGAACACTCCGGATTCTGTTGGCTTTTGGTTTCTGAAGTGTCAGATGCCGGCCTCAGTGTGGAGGGTTCATTTCCAGGTCCTCAGCGTCCCTCAACTGTGGCAGATGGGGCAGAAAGTTGAGGCTGGTCCAGAAAGCAGCAGGCTGCCGTGCATGTCACCCTGACCTTCTAGAGTGGAGGAGATGACATCTGATCCCTCCTGCTGGAGGTCCTTGGATATAGGATCCAACCCAAGATAGCAACCCTGCTCTTTAAGTCCCCAACCTGGTTATGACCCAGATAGTTCAGGAACAGACCTGAGCTGTCCTCCTCTCTGACCACTGCAAGCAGGAACCATCTGGTTCTTGATTTGTGCCAGAGAATAGAAGGCTTTCCCAGCTAGAGGTCTTCCACATGGATTGCATGATTCGCAGTGCGGCATGGTCCTGGGGCCCTCAGGAGGGGTGAGAGCAGCTGTGTCGGGGCCAGAAATGGCCCTGAATGTAGTATTTTTAGAACCCTTTCTTGGACCCTCCCACTAAGCAAGAGTAGGAAGATGCCTCTCTCCCCTTTCCTGCATCCTCTTGGCTTTGGATTTCTGGCCAACCCCCCAGTGCCATGGTAACTGCAAAAACTTAAAAAGCCTGGCTGCTCCTACCGCAGGGCCATGGCTTCTCATCACACCATCAGATCTGAATCATGGAAACTCCCTGAAGCTACAGGTTCACTACTGAGCCTGGGAGACAATGGGGGATTTGCTGGTGCTGTTTGACATTTCTCCAGCATGGTGGCCAATATAATAGGAGGGGGATTTGCGAACATTTTTCTTGGCTGATCCTCACCTGGTTCAGTGAGTAGGTACTTGTTGGGTCTTAACTTGCCTTTAGCTTCATGTTACAGACAAGCTCAGAGCACAGAGCCTTTAGGAGAATTTTCACCAGTAACTCCCTGCCATGATTGGTAAATGCCAAGTTTATTTTAGCTCATGAATAATCTATTGTCTGGCTTTCTAATCCCTTCTTAAGGGATTTTCCTTCTGAGACTTAAGTTGGAGCAATGCAGCAGGGTGGTTGTGTGAGTGGGTTCTGATGCCAAATGCCCAGGTTTCTATATAGCCTACCTGTCCTTCCTTGGTTTCGTCATCAGTAAAAATAGGAGATAATGACAATACCCACCTGCTAGGTTGCTGAGAAGATTGAATGGAAGAGGTGCTGCACGACACACCTGACCCACCGCCATCAAGCCGATTCCGACTCATGGTGACCCAACAGGACAGAGTGTAGCTGCCCCATAGCGTTTCCAAGGTTGGAATCTTTACGGAGGCAGACTGCCCTATCTTTCTCCCACAGAGTGGCTAGTGGATTTAAACCACTGACCATTCGGTTAGCAGCCGAGCACTTTAACCACTGTGCCGCCCTGGCTTGCTTGCTGCATGACATGACCTAATTAAATGTTTGCTGTTTGTTAATAATAGCAATATGTTTCTTTAGAGGGTCATCTTTAACCCTTTGTCTACTTTTGAGGGGGAAGGTGAGATTCTGTGTCATTGGTTCTCCACTTTGCAGGGTGGACTTATCTGGGGAGCTTTTACAGCCTGTGCCAGGGCCACCCAGACAGTGGCCTCAGAACCGCTGGTCTAGGACGTGGGCATCAGTACTCTGTGCAGCTCCCAGGTGCTTCTGATGAGCAGCTACTGTTAGAACCACTGCATGACCTTGACTTCCAATGTGTATGGGATTTGGAAGCAGCAAGCCTGGGTTCAAATCCTGGCCTCTCCACTTCTTAGCCTACTTCTAAGCCTCCTTTTCTTCTCATCTGTACAAATGGGGATGCAGAGGATAATCCCACCTCACCCAGTGGTCCTGCGGGGTGAATGGCTTATGCACTTTTCCGTACATCATTATGTAATGGTAATTCTGTATGTGTGTAATTTTTGAGTTGTTTTTTGTATCACCTTTATCTGAAATAGATTATAAGCTCCTTGAGGACAAAGCCTTAAAAGTCTTACAATTCTTTTATGCCTATAGCACCTAAGACACAGGCCTTCAGATTTTTAGAACTGGAATAAACCTTAGAACTTCTTGCCCATCCACCCCTACAGCATTGAAGAATATAGGCAGTCCCCAGATTACAAATGAGTTCCCTTCCTAAGTTGAACTTAAAGTCAAATTTGTACTTAAATTGGGAATAGTTAGGAAATGTTCGTGTCTAATCAGTTAGTCTTAGCATATAGTATGTAGCATACCTTACTATTGACATAAACATTACAGAAATAGATAGACTAAAACATCTGTAACATAACAATACAGTAATGTTTTGATGCAATTTGCAAAGAAGCGCCCATTTGCTGTTATGAACCATTGTATATACCTCAAATTTTTAATGGAATAGGCTTTGCAGAGTTGGTTTGTAACCATAGGTGGTATGTAAGTCGGACTCTCGTGTTCATAACCCCAGGACTACCTGTACGGGCCGGCTAATTAATATGCAAGTGGTCCAGGAAGTGAAAGAGGAGCCGGTGAATCAGATGGTTGTGCCCAGCAGAAATTCAAAGTCTCAGTTCTCTCTTTCTCAGCGAATAGCTCTCTCTCTCTAGCTTCAGCTTTTGGGGGAGGGGGGAGGGTAGAGGAGGATTTTGGGCAAATCCTAGCTGGGAGAGGGAGTTTCTCCCAGTCCTGGCTCCCTGCTCACCCTGTACTTCTGTCCTGGCAGACCCAACCATGGCAGGCTCAGGCAGCAGTTTGCCATGGGGCAAGCATCTATTCAAAGCCGTCCTGATGGTCCTAGTGGCCCTTGTCGTCCTGCACTCGGCGTCGTCCCAGTCCCACCGAGACTTTGCACCACCAGGCCAGCAGAAGAAGGAGGCCCCGGTTGACCTGCTGACCCAGATAGGACGATCTGTGCGGGGAACCCTGGATGCCTGGATCGGGCCAGAGACCATGCACTTGGTTGCAGAGGTAAGGAAGAGAGAGCTTCCTGCTGTGGCTGCATGCATAAAGAATGCTAAGGGAAGAGACAGGCTGCTCCTGGCCTGCCCATCTTGGCTCCACATCCTCTCTGTCATAATCCCTACTGCCACAAAAAGAAGCCAGCTAGTACCTGCCTTTCATGCTCTTTGAGTCCTACCCTCGGGCCTCTGAGCTCCACTCCCACCTTTCCCTGGCTCCTGCCCTTTCTTTGGCAGAAAGGCTAGGGAATGAGCCACCTTTGGTCTGAATCTCACCGAAAGTCTTAACTTGTCAAATATCAAGACCTGAATAATTTCCTTTACCAACAAGGGTGTGTGTTGCGGGGAGACAGTGGAGGGGGTGGTACTGGCTTAAGGGCTTAAGACAGGGGCTGTCTCTTCTACCTCTGGCATCCTAAGGATGGTGTTCTGTGCTCTGCCCGGTCATTCTCATGGGCTGAGATGGTCCTTTATGAAGTCCAGCTGGTTGACTCCTTCATTGATTGGTCCTGGCCCTATACAGATAACTTTTCATGTATTGTCATGATTCTCCTAGAGGCTAGGAGCACCCCAGTTTTATAGGGTGACTACTAAAGGGGTTTGTGGTACCCACTCCTCCACATACATATACTCCCATCAACAAAGTCTTTTAGCATATCAGTTGAGTTAGCCCGCAGCTGTCCGTTCATGCACACTGTTAGCCAGATGTGGAATGGGCCCTAAGGAGACCTGGGGCCCACGAACCTCTGACCCAGGCCCAGCCCCACTGGCTAACAAACCACTGGGAGGCTCCTGGTGTCCTTGCCGGGGGTTGAGCTTGGGCTGGGAGGTTTGCCAGGGGTTGTGCTCGGGCTGGGAGGCAAGCAGCTTCGTTAGTTACGGACCCACCTCACCCGCGCTCTTCCCCAGACCTCGTCTCAAGTGATGTGGGCCATCTCATCAGCCGTCTCCGTGGCCTTCTTTGCTCTGTCTGGAATCTCGGCACAACTTCTGAATGTCTTGGGGCTAGATGGTGAGTGGCAAAGATCTGGTTAGATCACCCAGGGCTTGGCCTGTGACTTCTGTCTGCAGGAGTTGATCTCTGTCAGGGTCAAGACTGTTCCAAGCTGACACTTTTCAGGTTTCCCAGAGCAGCTGAAAATGACCAGCTTGAAGGAGATGTTTAGGTTCCTGTGTGGTACAAGCAATTTGCTCTCTGCTACTAACCTAAAAGTTGGTGGTTCAAACCCAGACAGAGGGGCCACAGAAGAAAGGTCTGGCAATCTGCTTCTGTGCTGATTGTTTTGTTGTTGTTATGTGTCGTCAAGTCAGACCCGACTCCTTGGGTTTCCGAGGCAATATCACTACGGAAGTAGATTGCCCAATCTTCCATCCAAGGAGTGGCTAGTAGATTTGAACCGCCAGCCTTCTGGTTAGCAGTCAAGTGCCTTAGGCACTATGCTACCAGAGCTCCTTCTATACAGATTATAGCCAAGAGAATCCTATGGACTCTACTGTGTAACACACGGGGTCGCCATGAGTCAGAATCAACTCAATGGCAAAGGTTTTTGTTTTTTTTTAAATACAAAATGGTTTACTTTATGGCAGGCACCATGCAAGCTGTAGTATCTCACTCAGTTATTAGCCACAACCCAGTAGAGTTGCTCCCATTTAATAGATGGAACTTGGAAAAGGGTATAATCTGCCCAGGGTCCTGCCACCAGCAGAAGATGGAGCTGTGATTCAGACCCACCCCGTCTCTTTGACTCTGTGGGAAGGGATTGTTCCCTTGCCCAGGGGGGTTAGCGCCTCCCTGCCTGTTTGGGTCTTGCCCCCTGTCCCATCACCACTCCTCCAGGTTGCCTGACACTGACTCTCTTTCCTTCCAGGTGATCACCTCACCCAGGGCCTGAAGCTGAGCCCTGGCCAGGTCCAGACCTTCCTGCTGTGGGGAGCCGGGGCGCTGGTCATCTACTGGCTGCTGTCCCTGCTCCTCGGCTTGGTCTTGGCTTTGCTGGGACGGATCCTGTGGGGCCTGAAGCTTGTCATCTTCCTGGCAGGCTTTGTGGCCCTGGTGAGGTCGGTGCCTGACCCTTGCACCCGGGCCCTGCTGCTCCTGGCCCTGCTGACCCTTTATGCCTTGCTGAGCCGGCTTACTGGCACCCGGGCGTCTGGGGCCCTGCTGGAGGCCAAGGTGCGGGGGCTGGAGCGCCAGGTGGAAGAGCTGTGCTGGCGGCAGAAGCGTGTAGCCAAGGGGTTCCGAGGTGTGGAGGAGGAGTGAGAAGGGTGCCCGGCAGTGCCACCTGCATCATACCAAAGAGCTGAGCTGCTTCTGGTCGCACAGCCTCCTCCCAGCCCCTGCCCTTTTCCTGCCCTGTCTCCAAACCTGCAGAACCTTTGCCTCTGCATCAGACCCCCTAGCTGAACGAGAGGAAGCCCGTTGCCCCCGCTGGTCCTCAGGGGCCCTGGCTCTTGAGGTTCTCTGCCTGCGCTCCCAGGCTGCCTTCGCCAGCGTGTGCCCGGGGGCTGGAGAGGCCTTAGCCAGGGCGGGATGGAAGGCCTCTGCTCTAGCTCCCACCCCTGCTCTCGGCGAACGTCACTGCCGCCAGTCTACCATGACTTCACCACTTCCCCCTGCTGCCTTGCCCCTGCCTGCTGCTCTTGCTCACCTGTCCTTCTGTAGCTCCAAGCCACCTGCTCCCTTCCTGGTTTCTTCTTCCTTCCAGCCCTGTATTTCAAGCAAAGCACAGTCCTTCAAGGCAGGCCCCTGTCCTCTTCACTGCCTAGCAGTGAGGAAGAAGCTGGAAATGGGGGCCTGAGGATATGGTGACGCAGGGTCCCCTGAGGCCTGGGGTGGAGTTCCAGCATGGGGCTGGGAGTGAGGACAGACAGGAGTCTTACAAGTGCCTTAATCCGAGCCCACCGGGCCCTCCGCTTGCCCGTGGCCATGCTGGATACAGGAAAGTGGACTGCGGCTGCTTCGTGTCAGGAAGAGAGCAGCGTCTTTCACAATCTTGAGGAGGGCTGTTGCTTCAGAAGCTTGTCCTTGAGTGGGACCCTACAGTGGCCATCAGGTGCCTGGTGGGATTCAGAGACCCTGAAGGAGGAGGACCGTCTTGTTTGAGTGGTCCAGGCTGTTCTCTGCCCTCCCCTTCCACTCACTGCTACCGTGGAGCTGTTGCTCAGTGCCGGCCCGGCAGTCCAGGAGGAGCAGACAGGACGCATCCCGCAGCCCCTTTCCCTTCCCGTGCCCTGCGGGGCGCAGAGTGGACCCGCTGGCTGACCCCTCTCTACCAAGCTCTCGTTCTTGGCAGCTAGGGGCCACATCTGGTGGGGAGGGTGTCCTTCTTTGCCAGACCTGGCTGTGATAGGAAGAATAAATGCCCGATTCTTACCGTTACAGTCTGACGTGGAATCACAGCCGCAGTGATAAATATTTTATCAGCGCTTGGTTGGTTTTAAATAAAGTGCACGCTATTTTAGTATCTTGTTCCACGTAAAATATATTTACTGAAAGTCTGCACTGCTTTGATTTTGCCCTCTACAGCTAAAACCCCTCTTCTGCAAGGCCACCCTGCCTTCTCGACTTCTCCCAGTGGGGGCAGTATGACCCTGGCAGCAGGGAGGAGGAGAGGGAGCAGAGAAGGCAAGCTGGTACTCAGTACCCTCCCCTGCTGGAGAATGAGGAATGGGGAGGACCTGCCCCATCACAGACCTTCCACAAGAACCAGTACTGTAGGGGGAGAAAGGGGAAGGGAGCTGGCCCGGGGCCAGGAGGAGACCAGCCAGCCTCCCTGGTGCCCGCCCCCCCCAACAAACACCACCACCTTGGAGATGTGCGCTCACACCCAGGTTCCAATTGTTTTTAAATAAAAACCTGTCAGGGTGAACCAGCGTTCCTTCCTCTCAGTGCCCTCCAGGTTCTCATTCAGGCCAATAGGTTGGGTCTCTTGTTTCATGATGAGACAGTTTTTTTTTTTTTTTTAAGGGGCCCAGGCAGCTAGCTTCCCTGCCCTGGGATCTCCCAACACTGCCTGGTAAGCGGGGCTAGGCCAGGACCCAAGACTCCTGAACCAGCTCTACCTTCAGGAGCAAGATGAGCCCTTACCCGTCTCAGCCCCACGGGCCTCTTCCTGGGGTTGGGCTGGGTATGAAACCCGAGCAGCCTGCCTGGAGCCTTCCTGCACTGGGTGGCCCAAGGTTCTGTCAGGGTAGGCCCAGGTGGTTGGTCGTCAGCTGGCCTCATTTGGCCCTTCCTACCGCTGCAGACCTGCTCTCCGGTGTCCCTGCGTTCTGGTCTTACTCTGGTCTCAGGATGTAAGTAACCTGCTTGGGTGCGTAGGGGAGGAGTCGTGGGAGAGAAAGTGGCTTTTCTGTCCTTGGCCAGGAGCTTCCCAAAGGAAGCCCAACACCTCCTGTCCCTCCTGGCAGAGGCAGGACAGTCCCTGGTTAGGTTAATCCGGAGGGAAGCAGCCTCCTTCCTGACCTCAGGCCCCGGGGGCTCTCCGGGCATCGGATCCGCTGGGCACTAGGACCCGGCGGGCGGGCAGAGGGGCAGCCCATGTGCTGCTCGCCTCCCTCCCACCCTCGCGCTCTCTCCATTGTCTGGGAACTGCGGCCACCGGGCGGGCGGTAGCTGGGACCTGCTGGCCGGGCCCGCGCGGCGCGGAGCCGGCGCGGAAGATGACCGGCCCGACTGCGGCCACCTGAGCCGCCCGCCTAGACCCGCCGCCTTTCGTCGGAGGATGTGCGCCCGGGTGGCAGGGCGCGCGGCAGCGGCCACGGGGGGCCCCTGCGGCCCCTGGCTGAGCCTCTTGGTGGCCCTCGCCCTGGACTCCGTGAGAGGTCAGCGGGAGGGGGGGCGGGGCCGGACGGCAGGGATGCCCGCGAGCCGGGATCCTCCGGGTGCTCCGACTGAATCCTGAGCCGGGGCGCCCCCCAGCGTGTGCCCTGGGGGCTGGAGAGGTCTGACCCTCGGGATCCTGTCCCCCGCCGCGCGCCCCTATTGCATCCCTCAGCCTGTACCAGGAAAAAAAAAAAAAAAAAAAAAAAACCAGTTCCCATCGGGTTATAGAGACCCTGTAGGACAGAGTGGAACAGCCCTATAGGGTTTCCAAGCCTGTAATCTTTAGGGAAGGAGACTGCCACATCTTTCTCCCGCGGAACGGCCTAAGAGCAGCCGAGCGCTTAAATCACTGCACCATCAGGGTTCCTCCCTCACCTTGTACAACCCGGCAACTCCATCGTGACTAGAACCAGATGGGGCGCTCCCACAACTCCTCCCCCCAGTCCTTCCAGGAGCTTCCTCTCCGGCAGGACAAGTAACCCCGGGAGCTGCCCCCTGTCCCGGTGCACCAGTGTCCCCTCCTCACCCTCATCTGCTGTCCGTAGAGCTGTACTTTGGGGACTCCTTGCCCCCCATATTATGCCCCACCCCCCACCCCAGAGAAGAGGAGCAGCCCTTTGCCTGGGACCTGTGAAATAAGCAACCCTCAGCCCCTGTCGCTGCCCCAAGGAGCATGAGGACCTTGGAGTCTTCAGGGCTTGGCTGGTCAGCCCTACCACATCTCTGAGCCCAAGGACTCCCCATCCCTACAAAAGGAAAGAGACTGCACTATTGTGGGGTGGGGGTCAGACTCCCTTTGGCACAGGCTGGGCCGGTGGGCTGTGGCCGCAGAGTGGATGATGCCACAGGAAAGGAGTGGGTGATAATGAGGCACCCCCCCCCCCCCCCGCGGAGCTGAGCCCTGCGTGATGAGAGTCCATGGCAGTCAGGCTACAGAGCACCTTGTAATCATCGGGTGGTGGAGTGGGAGGAGGACCAGAGGGCCGGGGCCAACCCTGGGGATCGGTAGTCACTCACCTGTTACACTCGGGATTGGCAGGGGCGTCTCAGACACATGCTTCCAGGTGGGGAGGGCTGCGAAGGAGGGCCAAGTCATCAGTCCCCTACCCACCTCTAGCCCTGGAGTGGGGGGCTGAGATGAAGTAGGCTCCAGGGCTGCTTTCAGCCACCTGCTCCCCTCCCCGAGGGACCAGTCAGAGCCTTAATAACCAGAGAGATTCAGAGAACCTGGTCACATCCATTATGCAGCAGTCATATGCCTCCCCCTGGACAGCACTCCACAGTTTACAAAGGCCTGCACCATCCCGTATGTCACTAAGTGCTCCTACAGGTGAGGATCTGAGGCCCCAAGCGTCACTGAGGCAGAGCAACGACTTAAGCCCAGGTCTTCAGACTCCCAGGATGCCCTCTCTAGGGAGGGCTGTCTTTGGGGAAGTGTGGATTGAGTAAGGCAAGGCCTGGTTGATAGGAAGATGACTAACTCAGAGTTGACCACCAGGGGAGCAAAGAACTGAGGGTCTGCCCATGAGGGTGAGCAATCAAGGAGGGCTTCCTTGAGGAGGAGACCACTTATTGGCATTGAAGGAGGAGGGAGGCTGCTGCTGGGGAGTAAAGCCTGCAGGCTCACCGTTTCAACAGTGTAGGGAAAACAGAGGTGGCTGGTGGAGAAGCGGGATAGACTAGTGGTTAATGCCTGGGCCCTGCCTCCCAGTTCCACTACCTTCCAGCTGTGGAGCCTCAGGCAAGTGTCTTGAACTCTCAGCCTCAAGTCTATAAAATAAGGTTCATAATAGCAGAATCTTCCGTTGAGTTCCATTCACTTTAGCTGCTCTGAATTCAAAAGCAAGGTCCAGAGTCCCTTTGACATCCATTTTGGTCTTTTCTTTCCTGTCGTTTTAATCACCTTTTGCTTTCTTCAGAGAGTTCTGGTGGCACGGTGATTAAAGCATCTGGCTACTAACCAAAAGGTTGGTGGTTCAAACCCACCAGCTGCACCTTGAGAGAAAGATGGAACAATCTGCTTCCATAAAGATTTATAGCCTTGGAAACCTTATGGGCCAATTCTGCTCTCTCCTAAAGGTTCTCTGTGAGCCAGAATTAACTTGATGGCAGTGGGTTCGGTTTGATTTGTTTTTTGCTTTCTTCATGTGTGATGTCATCCCACAACTTGTCTAGTCTTCAGTCATTAGTGTGCAGTGCATCAAATCTATTCTTGAGATGGTCTCTAAATTCAGATTATACTCAAGGTTGTACTTTGGCTCTCATGGACTTTAGTTTTGTTCAGCTTCAGCTTGAACTTGCGTATGAGCAATTGATGGACTGTTCTGATAGCACACTTTTCCATCATCTGTTTCCACAGATATAGTTGATTTGATTCCTGTGTTCCATCTGGCAAGATTCACATGTATAGTCACCATTTACATTGTTGAAAAAAGGTATTTGCAATGAGTAATAGGTCATCAATCCTGCAAAATTCTATCATGCGATCTCTGGCATTGTTTCTATCATCAAGGCCATATTTTCCAACTATACTGATTCTTCTTCTTCCCACCAACTTTAGCATTCCAATCACCAGTAATTATTAATGCATCTAGAGGATAGCATGTTTGATCAGTTTCAGACTGTGGAAGTTGGTAAAAATCTTTGATTTCTTCACCTTTGCCATTAGTGGTT
>NW_006921717.1:8373925-8394299 GCF_000298275.1 Orycteropus afer afer | reverse complement strand
AGTTGTGTCCTTTCACCATAGTTATTCAATTTGTATGCTGAGCAAATAATCCAAGAAGCTGGACTATACGAAGAATGCGGCATCAGGATTGGAGGAAGACTCATTAACAACCTGCGATATGCAGATGACACAAGCGTGCTTGCTGAAAGTGAAGATGACTTGAAGCTCTTACTGATGAAGATTAAAGACTACAATTTGCAGTATGAATTACACTTCAACATAAAGAAAATGAAAATCCTCACAACTGGACCAATAAATAGCATCACAGTAAACAGTGAAAAGATTGAAGATGTCATCGTGGATCCATTTTACTTGGATCCATAATCAACACCAATGGAAGCAGCAGTCAAGAAATCAGACCACATACTGCACTGAGCAAATCTGCAAAAGACCTCTTGAAAGTGTTAAAAAGCAAAGATGTCCCTTTGAGGACCAAGATGCACCTAACCCAGGCCATGGTGTTTTCATTCGCCTCATTTGCATGTGAAAGCTGGACAGTGCATAAGGAAGATGACGAAGAATTGATATCTTTGAATTGTGGTGTTGGTGAAGAATATTGAATACAAACAGTCTCAGCGTTCCTAACATCCAACTTAAGGAGAAGTCATGCTTGCCCTTATATTATGTAAGTTTGTCCTCACTTTGAAACCATTGAACCAACCCCTCCTACCAACATCCAGTCAATCCGGACTCCTAGCAACTCTAGAGGGCAGAGTAGAACTGCCCCATAGGGTTTCTAAGGCTGTAAATCTTCACGGAAGCAGACGGTCTCAGCTGCTTCCATGGAGCAGCTGGTGGGTTCCAACTGCTGACCTTTTGGTTAGCAGCAGAAGGCCTTAGCCACTGCACCATCAGAGCTCCTTGACCAAGCCCTACTTTCAACAAATTCTTTGTCACGCTCACGTTCACTTGCTGCACATACAGCTTTTAAGTCATTGAGAAGGCTTTGAGCCCTTTCTTGCTCTAAAATATGGCTAAGTGAGAACTGTATGCACCTATTCCGATTGGTTTACAAATTCTTAAAGACAGTTAGGAATGGATCTCATTTGTAACCCGGGGACTGCCTGTCTACCATGGACTTGTCTACCATGGACCACCAAAAGAACGAACAAATCTGTCTTGAAAGAAGTACATCCAGAATGCTCCTTAGAAGTGAGGATGGGAGACTTGGTCCCGTGTACTTTTTTTTTTTTTTTTTTCTGCTGCAAAAGACCTCTTTATTTTATTTTTTATTAATTTTTGTAATTTTTGTTGTGATTTGGGTGAAAGTTTACAGAGCAAATTCGTTTTCCATACAGTTCATACACATTTTGTCTCATGACATTGACTGCGATTCCCCACAATGTAACAGCTCTCTTCCCACTTCCTCCCCGTAGTTACCTTTTTCCTGTGTCCTTCCCTCCCATGCACTCCCCACCCCCAACTATCTCCCTGTGCAAACACTGCCCTTCTGTTCTCCCATGATTGATCACTTCAAGGAGTGTATCTCCCTGACGTCAGTGTTCACCCTATATGGTCCCATGTACTTTGGACATGTTATCAGGAGGGACCAGTCCCTGGAGAAGGACATCATGCTTTGTAAAGTAGAGGGTCAGTGAAAAAGAGAAGGACTGTCAATGAGATGGACTGACACCGTGGACCCAAACATAGCAATGGTTGTGAGGATGACCCAGGTCTGGGCAGTGTTTCGTTCTGCTGTACGTAGGGTCACTGTGAGTCAGAACTGACTCCTTGGCACCTAACAACAATGGTCCATAGAGTTTTTGCAAAAAGGAAAAGAGTTAGTACATGTAAACTGTGTAAAATAGTAATAGCACCCTGAATATAGTCATGTGTTCAGAAACATGTTAATTAGTATTCACTCACTGACGTCATAGTGACCCCTCCTTGGATTCCCAAGGCGGTATCTCCACGGAAGTAGATTGCCCATCTTGCTTCCGAGGAGTGGCTGGTGGGTTTGAACTGCCAG
Source organism: Orycteropus afer afer (assembly GCF_000298275.1). Taxonomy (NCBI): domain Eukaryota; kingdom Metazoa; phylum Chordata; class Mammalia; order Tubulidentata; family Orycteropodidae; genus Orycteropus; species Orycteropus afer. Next base: position 8,392,330 of record NW_006921717.1, on the reverse strand, counting down.
CCTTCTGGTTAGGAGTCAAATGCTTTGGGCACTACCCCAAAGCTCCCTTAATTAGTATTAGGACTAATTATTAGTTAAGAAGCCCTGGTGGCACAACGGTTAAGCACTCTTGTGCTAAGTGAAAGGTTAGCAGTTCAAACCCATCCAATCTGTTTCCATGAAGATTACAGCCAAGAATACCTTATGAGGCAATTCTACCCTGTTACACGGGGTCAACAGGAGTCTGAATTGACTCAACAGTACCAACAACAATAGCCAGTTGGCGCAATTCAGATATGTCCTGAGTGGTCCTTCAGCATCCAGGTTGTTGAATACCATAGCTATTTCCCCAGGTTCATGGTCCTCACCCCACCACCCAGGCACTCCCAAGGCTTCACAAACTTTTTCAGCATCCCCCATGCCACTCTTGTACTCCTAAACCCAGCTGGGAGAGGGCAGAAGGGAGCAAGCTTAGGAAGGTGGCCTGGGGTTGCCATGGCAGTTCCTGGGGTGCCTGTTTGGGGAGAGTCATACCCTGCGTATGCCATATTGGCGTTAGAGGCAAGTAAGCAGGGGCAAGGATGGAGGATGAGGGGGTACTGAGAATGTTCTGCTGGAAGGAGGAAGGCCAGGGACCATGGGATGTGCAAGAAGGAATGGATTGGAAGCTGGCTCCCAGGGTTGTGGAGTGAGTCCTGGACTCGAATTCAAATCCTGCCTCTGTTCCATGTTACTTGCATGGGACTCCTTCAGTCAGTTTCATCATCTGTGAAATGGGAGATTGCCCCACGTCTACCTCTACTGCCCATCACCACCGGGCCCTAGGGTGGAGCCCAAGTCCGCCTCTGGCAGCTTGGGAGCTGTCACCATCCTCATCCTTTCTCCCTCCTCAGTGGGCTGTGACCAGGACCCCCTGGACCCTGTCTACCTGCCAGCAGCTTTGGAACTCCTGGATGGCCCTGAGCACTTCCGCGTGCAACAGGTGGGCCGCTACCCGCCAGCCAACTCTTCTCTGGGCTCCCGATCCGAGACCTTTCTGCTCCTGCAGCCCTGGCCCAGGGCCCAGCCGCTCCTCCGGGCCTCCTACCCACCCTTTGCCACTCAGCAGGTAAGGACGGGGCACAGGGACTCCCAGGCTAACGGACTCAGAGCCTGAAGTCTGCTGTGTGTGGCTCAGGGGTCTTCCCCGGTGTCCACCCACTGGGCTCCCTGCTTAGCAGTGGTTGTGATGGGGGACACTGAGGCCTGTAAAGGCTGTCTCCTGAGAGACTGGAAGCCTGGCATCCTTCTCCCGTTCTCCCTCCAGGTGGTCCCTCCCAGGGTCACTGAGCCCCAGCAGCAGCCGGTACCATGGGACGTGCGGGCTGTGTCTATAGAAGCAGCCGTGACTCCTGCGGAGCCCCATGCCCGTGTCCTCTTCCATCTCAAAGGGCAGGATTGGCCACCGGGGCCCGGCGGCCTTCCCTGTGCCCGGCTCCACGCCACGCACCCTGCAGGCACTGTTCAGCGAGCCTGCCGCTTCCAGGTGAGTGGGTGGGCCCACGTCAGCTGGCCTTTACAGTGGTCCCAGGGTGGGGAGCAAGGAGCTCAGCCTTCCCAGGGAGTTTCTGCTCCAAGAGCTTTCCCAGGGGCCTGTGAAAGGTCATTTTAGAGGGTTTAGTCCCACTGTGTGTGAACCTCAGTTTTCTCATCTGTCAAATGGCGTAATAACAATTCCAACCTCATCTGGGGTAGGAGTGACGCAAGAATAGCTCTTAGCATGACGCCTGGCCCAGCATAATCACTCAGCAGACATGTGCATTGCTGTCACTGTTACTTTTATGGTTGCTGGCTGCACTGTTGGGGTCTAGTACAGGAATCCATTGGAGAGAGGTATTCTGTGGGCTATGAGGTTCTGAGGGCATCCCTGGGGGTTGCAGATGGTTAAGTGCTGGACTACTAACCGAAAGCTTAGCAGTATAAGCCCTCGCAGAGGCGCCGCAGAAAACAGGCCTGGAGATCCCCTTCTGAAAGGCCTAGAACACTGTGTGGAGAGTTCTGTCCTACACACACAAGGTCTCCATGAATAGGAGTCGACTTGAGGGCAGTGGGTTTGGGATGCTGACAAGAAGCTGAGTTTGTCAGGGCAGTCCTGGGCATAGTTCAGGTGAGGCTCTTGGAATGAGACCATGTCCCAAGGCAGAAGAATGTCCTGCAGCTGTGTCCCATGTCACGAGCCACGCACTGTCACCTGTGACGCATCTCTGGCCCACGCTAGCCCTGTCTTCATGGGCCCTTCCAGCTCTGGTTCCCTGCCACAGGTGCTGGGTATCCCCTCCTACCCGACCCCGGTCCCCCGTGCCAAGCAGGACTGTCATGTCTCCACAGCCGTCCCTGGGCGCCTGCGTGGTGGAGCTGGAGTTCCCCTCACACTGGTTCTCCCAGGCCTCCGCCACGCGGGCCGAGCTGGCCTACACACTGGAGCCCATAGCCGAGGGCCCTGGCGGCTGCAGCCCCAGCGGCGGGGAGGACCCTGGGAAGCAGGCCCTCCCAGTGGGCAGCGTGGAGCTGCGGTCAGCAGACCCCCCGCAGTACCAGGAGGTGCCCCTGGATGAAGCTGTGACTCTGAGAGTGCCCGACATGCCCGTGCGGCCCGGCCAGATCTTCAGTGCTACCCTCCTTCTTCGGCACAACTTCACAGCCAGCCTCCTGACTCTGCGGTGAGCACCGGACCTGGGGGCAGGGTGTGGGGCTGGGAACCTCTCCAGGAAAACTGGGCTGGTCCCTGCTCCTCTTGGGATCTTTGCTGGAACCCTGAACTCCTGCAAAACACCTGTGCACCAAATCCCTCCACATAAAGAGAGCCATGGCTGCTGTGGCAGCAGACACAACTGGTGAAGGGCACAGCCTTGAACTTGGAGTTAAAAGTAGGGAGGGCCTCCTCTCCCTGGTACCTCTCTGAGATACCTTTGTGTGTGTGTGTGTGTGTGTGTGTGTGAAAATATATATAGTAGAACATACACAGTCATCAGTTTCTCCATGTACCATTCCATCACATTGGTTACATTCTTCATGATTGTGTCACCATTCTGTTTCTATTCATATCTCTCTACCCATTGTCTTAGATTTAAACCAAAGTCAGACTCACTGCCATTGAGTTGATTCTGACTCATAGCTATGTCTTTACGGAAGCAGACTGCCTCTCTTTCTTCTGTAAGGTGGCTGGTGGGTTGGAACCCCTAACCTTTTGTTTAGCAGCCAAATGCCTTAACCACTACACCACCTGAGCTCCTTTGTCTTAGATTCGCTACCCCCTAAACTTGTCATCTCTGCTTTACAGTTACCGTTGACGATTTGATCTCACAGATAATCCTGTACAAGGGCCCAACAGCCAATGGCAGACATGTTTTACTTGTTTAGCTAAACAGGCTTAAGGATGGCTTTAGGGGATAGTTTGGTTTATGGTTTGAAGGTTTTCTCAGAGCAACAGATTCATGGGTTCCTCCAGTCTTAGTCGGTCCAGTAAGTCTGGGTTTTGTAGGAACTTGATCCCTTGATCACAATGTTTAGTAATGGTAGCCAGGTACCACCCAGGTCTTCTGGTCTCCTGGCTAGGAGGAGGTCATGGACGCAGTCAGACCTGCAGTCCAGTTCTTTCTCCGATCCCTGGGTCTTCTTCCCCGGCTGTTCCATGCTAACAGAGAACAATTGTTGTATGTTAGATGGCTGCTCCCAAGCTGTTAAGACCCCTCTCTGAGACACCTTTGTCCAGCAGGGCTAACATTGCCCACTTCACAGGGCAGCTCCAAGGCTCTGAAAAGGGAAGAGAAGGGAAACCTTGGAACCTGGAAAGAGCAGTGCCATGGGGAGGAGGCTTGTGGTGTGATGCCCCAGAGATGGGTACTCGCCCCAGCCACCCTTGCCTGTGGACACACCTTCTCCAGCTCCTTTGCCTGTGGAGATACCTGTTCCTCCCCACAGGAAGGCCCTCCCCTTTGTATCCCTTTCCCCAGAGTAGCCTCCCCACCCAGCCCATTAGCCAGGATTGGCAGAGTGTGACTTGCCTCTCCCATATGTGGTGTCCCCTCCCAGTGTGTCTTGTGGGTGCCCTTTATGCCACCCCATCACTCACTTCCTCCTTCATGCACTTACACATTCATTAACCACATCTTTCCCGGACACTTAAGAGTATCTCCACTCTGAAGGTACCAAGAGGACAGGCTTGGTCCCCATCTGGCACCAAGGAGCTCTAGGGTGGGGAAGGGACCTAGACGGCATGAGCGGGATTGGAAGGCATGTAGGTCTGTGTGCTCTGACAAAGGGCCGTGGAGGCTGGGGGCGCGTATTCCCTCACCACATAAAATCAGGACAAGCTCTCTGAAGGAAATGCCATTGGAGTTGTCAGAGGACTGAAGATGAGCCAGTAAAGAAGAGAAGGGCACGCCCACAGAAGGCTCAGCCTGAGTAAAGGCCTGGAGGCATGGACGGCTGTCCTGTATGGGGAAGAAGGTGGGTGTGGTTGAAACCAAAAGTGCCTGGAGAGGTCATAGTGGAAGATGATGTTGGACCAGACCCTGGTGGGCCTTGAGTGCCAGGCTGAGACTTGACCAGTGGGCAGTGGAGAGTCATAAGTGGTCTTTGACTAGGAGAGGCTATGGCATGACCTGTGTTGAGGTGAGCTCCTTCTGAGAGCAGGCCGAGGAGGGCGAGGAGGAAATTCAGACTAGCGCCTGGGAGGCTAGACATGTGGCTGGAGTCTTTGGTCTCCATCCCTTGTCTTCCCCCTCAGATCCAGTCCATGGCTCGGCACCCACCTTGACACACTGGACTTGTGTCCTGTTCCCCAGGATCAAGGTGAAGAAGGGGCTGCATGTGACGGCCGCCCGCCCAGCCCAGCCCACCCTCTGGACTGCCAAGCTGGATCGATTCAAGAGTTCCAAGCACCATACCAGTCTCATCACCTGCCACCGTGCTGGGTCTCCGGGGCCAGACACCAGGTGGGCAGTCTTCCTTCCTGGGGGTGGGCAGATGGATGGGGCCCAAAGGCAGCTGCCACGATGCCTTCACTTCCCCATGTGAGCAGACGCAGGAACAGACTTTCAAGGCAGCCCCACACGGCAGGTGTATCATTTCATTCATTCATTCAGCCGCTGTACGTGCACCCCCAGCCACGTCTCAGGTACTGTGTGAGTCTGTGAGCCAACCTATCCTGACCACCCAGTCAGAGCCCTCACAGCCACTGGCCTGCCTGCCTCCTTACCACATGGACCTTTTTTTCTGGGCCTTTATAATTCCCCTGAAAAAAGCCCAGCTTGCCCTACAGTTCTCAACAGTCATGAATTCTCCGTCTTCTTTGTTTACAGAGCAAATTCGTTTTCCATACAACAGTTCATACACATTTTGTTTCCTGACATTGACTGTAATTTCCCACACTGTGACAGCTCTCTTCCCACTTCCTCCCCGTAGTTACCTCTTCCCAGTGCGTCCTTCTTTCCTGCCCCCGAGCTATCTCCCTGTGCAAACACTGCCCTCCTGATCTCCCATGGTTGATCGTTCTAAGGAGTAAACTCTTCTTATTCCTGTCCTAAGCCTGGGTCAAGGCCTTGACCTTCGGAGCCCCTGCTGGAATCCTATTCCTGACAGTTTTTGGATGAATAACCTTGGACATTCAGGAAACCTCCTACTCCACACCCTGCCCTGCCCCCACCTGCCCTGCCTCAGTTTCTTCAGTTGTAAAATGGGGGTAATAATACCGCACTCAGGGTTTGTGACAGTAGACGAGATGCTGTATATCAAGCACCTAGATGGTTCCTGGCACATATTTGATCAAAGGGAGCTCTGAGGGCTACTGGACAGAAGGCTGAGTGTTCAGCCCTGGGACTTGGAGTGGAACTCCCTCTTTGAAGGAAGTTGCCATTGTGTGCTTCCTGCCACTCGAATGGCTCTGGAAAGCACCTGTCTGAGTGGAGGGGGCTGAAGAGGGCAAGGGAAGCCAGCAAAGACTGGAAGGTGGCTTAATGGCCACACGGATCTCGGAGAGCTCCAGGAACAGATAAGAGCCTGGGCTCTGGAACTGGGATGTTTGGGTTCAGATCCCAGCCCTGCCGCTTACTTGCTATGGAACCTTGGATGAGTGAGAAAACCCCTGTACCTGTTTCCTCATCTGTAAGGTGGGGATAATCATAGTGCCTAACTCGGGAACACATGAGCGCTCAGGACAGTGCCTGGTAGCTCATAAACACGCATTCCTCTCTCTTCTGTCTGCAGTGCCCTTGAACTGTCTGAGTTCCTGTGGGTGGACTTTGCGGTGGAGAACGGCACCGGCGGGGGTGTGGCAGTCACTCGCCCTGTCACGTGGCAGCTGGAGTACCCCGGCCAGGCCCCCGAAGCAGAGAAGGACAAAATGGTGTGGGAGATCCTGGTGTCAGAGCGGGACATAAGAGCCCTCGTTCCACTGGCCAAGGCAAGTAGCCCCCACCTCTGCCTGGCCGGGTGGGGGCCAAGTCCCAGGGGCCCCACCAGCTGAGGGGCTTGGGACTGAGCTCTTCCTGCACCCCCAGGCAGAGGAGTTGGTGAATACGGCACCACTGACCGGAGTGCCCCAACATGTCCCTGTGCGCCTTGTCACCGTAGACAGTGGGGGGGCCCTGGTGGAGGTGACGGAGCACATTGGCTGTGAGTCGGCCAACACACAGGTCCTGCAGGTGAGTGGCATGTTCTAGCCCCATATGAGTATGCATTTGTGCGTGTGCTGTGATGCACCCCACTTTGTGTCCTTCCCTGCTTGGGTCCCCATGAGAACTGCTTCTCCTTGAGACCAGAAACCTCATAGGGGAACCCCAGTTCACCTTTTGTTCCTGCCAGAGTCAGGTGGTAGCCCAGTAACCCCAAGAGCCCCCAGCTAAGGCACTTTCACGTTCATCATTGCATTGGCAGAGTCCCTGGATGGCACACAGTGTTAAGCACTCAACTACTAGCCAAAAGGTTGGTGGTCTGAACCCACACAGTAGTGCCTCAGAAGGTAGGCCTGGTGAAGTGCATCCAAAGCGTCACAGCCAACCCTTGGAGCAGTTCTGTACACGTAGGGTCATTGAGTCACCTCGCCTTGACGTTCCCCCAACAACAACAAACTGCGTTGGCAGATAAGCTGATGCGGGAGAGTTAAGGGCAGGTACTTTAGGACCAGAAGGTTTTAGTTTGAAACTCAGCTTTGTCATCTACCGGCTCTTGGGCAGGTCTCACCTTTGAGCCTCGGTTTCCTACACTATAATATGGGTATGTTTTATGATTATTGTGAAAATTACAAAGTGCCTAGGACAGTACCTGCCAGAATGTTCTTTAGAAGCGAGAATGGCCAGACTTTGTCTCACCTACTTTGGTCATGTTGTCAGAAGGGACCAGTCCCTGGGGAAGGGTATCATGGATGCTAAAGCAGAGGGTCAGTGAAAAAGGGGAAGACCCTTTAATGAGATGGACTGACACGGTGGCTGCAACGGTGGGCTCCTGCACAGCGGGGCCTGTGAGGCTGGCGCAGGACGGGGCGGTGTTTGGTTCACTCGTACATAGGGTCTCTGGGAGCTGGAACCAACTCGACAGCAGCTAACAACAGTAAGAGGACAGGAGCCAGCAGCAACAGTGCTAGCTACTGCTGTCGGCATAATAATGTAGAAATAATAATAGTAATTCTCTAATTCTAACTGCCAATGGGTCAATCCGACTCATAGCGACCCCTCCTTGGGTTTCCGAGGCAGTATCTCTACAGAAGCAGATTGCCCAACCTTCCTTCCGAGGAGTGGCTAGCAAGCATAGCAAGGATTTGGTTTGAACCGCCAGCCTTCTGGTTAGCAGTCAGATGCCTTAGGCACTATGCTACCGGAGCTCCTAATAATAGTAATATAAAATGGTTAAATTATTATCACTGCGGTTGCGAGCCTCACAATGACCCATGAGGTACAAAAGGGCAGGACAGCTCTCTACATTTTGAAGTTCTAAATGGAACGTAGGGAGCCTGTTTCACACGAATCCTGGCCACCCTACTGGAGAAGGTGTTTTTCCCCCCCTGTGGTGGCACTTTGCCTACAGGCATGGGGCTCCTACCTGTTCCCACCTGAGGGCCCTTGCTTGCCTGCATCTCCATAGCTGGTTGTCCCCTGGCTCTAACCCCAATGGCAGAGGCCAGCCTAACAAGGAGCCCGATTCATACCCCTCCTCTGCCAGGAGGAAGACGATTGCATGTTTCCCCATGTGAGCCCCAGGGAAACACACAGAAGGGCCTGGTTCCTCCAGGGGCTGTGGGTCTTGGACACAAAGTGAAATCTTTAAAGATAGTGGTTTAACCCACAAACCACCACCATGACACACGGAGCTGGCTTCCAGCTATACCCTGTCTTAGCATCAGGGCCGCCCTCTCTGGCCTACACCTGTCAGCTTGCTCAGTCCATCCCCCCATCCTCCGCCTTCCCACAGGTGTCTGAGACCTGTGACACCGTGTTTGTGGCCGGCAAGGAGAGCCGCGGTGCTCGGGGAGTTCGGGTGGACTTCTGGTGGCGCCGGCTGCGTGCCTCACTGAGGCTGACGGTGTGGGCCCCACTGCTGCCCCTGCGCATCGAGCTGACTGACACCACCCTGGAGCAGGTCCGAGGCTGGAGAGTCCCCGGCCCAAGTGACGGGTAAGTGAGGCCTGGGAAGGTGGCAGGCCGAGGGCACACAGCCAGGGGCCCCAGCTTGGGTCTTCCTGCCCTTCCCTGCCCCTCACCACCCAGCTTTGACCACATTGTTTGAAACTGCCAGCCTTCAAACTCCCTGGCCCCCTTCCCTGCCTCTTCTCTGTCTACGGTAGTTCTGTTGGTGTTCTGCGTACCCTTCCCTTCCCCCTGAGACTGTGAACTCCACGAAGGCAGGGCTTTTGGTGGTTTTTATTTTCTATTCCGTTCACTGACTTGCACTCGACTACTGACCTAAAGTTGCCAGTTCCAACCCATGCAGCCGTGCAGCAGAAGAACGGCCTGGCAATTTTATTACAAAGATTACAACCAAGAAAACCCCAGGGAGCAGTTCTACTCTGTACTACGTGGGTCGCCACAAATCCAAACTGACTGGACAGTTTTGGTTTTGGTCATTTTATTCACTGCTGTATCCTCAAAGCCTAAGGTGGTACCCCACTCAGTACATGTTGGATAAACCCTGAAGGCTCTTCCACCAGAATCCCAGGCTCAGAAGGCCCCAGGTCTTTGGAAAGGAAGCCCGTGGCTTCCTTCTCAATGACAATGATTCAGTTAGGAGTCAGCGGCTTGATAGCAAAGCCCAAGAACCAATTAGAGGCGGGGCTGAAGATTCAGAGCCTCCAGGTGGAAGGTGCCATGACTCCACAGGTGCACCTGTTGCTGGAATTTGATGAACTAGAAGCTCTGGTAGCATAGTGCCTAAGGCACTTGACTGCTAACCAGAAGCCTGGCGGTTCAAACCCACCAGCCACTCCTCTGAAAGAAGGTTGGGCAATCTACTTCCGTAGTGATACTGCCTGGGAAACCCAAGGAGGGGTCACTATTAGTCGGGCGGACTTCAAGGCACATAACAAGAGCCCAGAGCCTTTTGATGGGCAGGGGCACGCACCGTGAGGAGCCTGGCATCTCCAGAGGGCGGAGTCCTCGGCCGGTCATGGAGAGGGGGCGGGGCCCGGGCTTACCCCGCCCCCGCTGCCCCTCCCGCAGGGCGGCGGAGCCGGAGGCTGCGGCAGGAGGGGAGGAGGCGGAGCGGCGCGCCCGCGGCTGCCGCCTGCAGTACCAGCGCGCCGGCGTGCGCTTCCTCGCCCCTTTCGCGGCCCATCCACTGGACGGCGGCCGCCGCCTCACCCACCTGCTCGGCCCCGACTGGCTGTTGGACGTGTCCCACCTTGTGGCGCCGCACGCCCGCGTGCAGGACCCACGCATAGCCTCTCTGGAGGGCGGTCGTGTCCTGGTGGGCAGGGAGCCCGGCGTCACCTCCATCGAGGTGAGTGGAGCCGTGGCGCTGGAGGGGAGCTCCACTGAGAAGGATGTAGGTGGCTCCCAGAATGCGTGGGAAGTGGGAAGCCTGTAGGGGGTCCCAGAGTGTACCTGGAGAGGTGTGTAGTCTAGGTCTGCATAGAAAGAATTGAGGGGGTTGACTGAGGAGAGGGTGGTCTACGTGATGGGGAACTAGGTATGACCGCAGGGTGAAGGCACGTGGGGTCCGAATCTTGAGAAACGAGGGACCTGTCCCCTAGGTGTGGGACTGCCATCCACGTATGCAGAGCTCACATAGTTGGTGTGTGAAGTGTGGGGGTCTCATGCAGGGATCAGGGTCTGAGGTCTCACAGAGGAGAAGGGCTGTCAGCACACAAGTCCCTGCACCTCTCTTCCACCCTCAGGTGAGTTCCCCGCTGTCTGACTCCATCCTGGGGGAGCAGGCCCTGGCTGTGACGGATGACAAGGTCTCGGTGCTGGAGCTGCGGGTGCAGCCGGTGATGGGCATATCGCTGGCCCTGAGCCGGGGCACTAACCACCCTGGGGAGGTCACAGCCACGTGCTGGGCACAGTCAGCCCTCCCCGCCCCAAAGCAGGTGACAATTGGGGGTCGGGGGGAGGGGGGAGGTGAACATCTCCAGATGGGGGCTGATGGCGGAGGTGGATGGGAGGAAGGGAGCCGTGGTACCTCCACCCCTCACCCTAGTGTTTTCAGAATGAGGACTTACTTTCCTGTGAGATAGTGAGCTCTCCATGGCTGGAGGTGATCAAGCAATGGATGGCTAGAGCATGGCAGTGGGAGGTTGATTAGATGGCTCTAACTGAGGACCCTCTCAATGACCCAGACCCTGGGGCTGAGGGGCAGATGGGTGATTGACACCGGTCCCCTCTCTCCCTGTGTTGTGTCCATCTGCCTGTCTTGTTTTTCTCTCTGGTCTCTCTTCCATGTGACCTGTCTCTGTGGGAGTGGTCTCTGTGTGCATGCGTGCGTGCCCTTGCGTGTCTCTGCCTGTGTCCGTGTGCCCCACAGGAGGTGGCCCTCTCCCTGTGGCTGTCCTTCTCGGACCACACCCTGGCCCCCGCTGAGCTCTACGACCGCCGTGACCTGGGACTGTCCATCTCTGCAGAGGAGCCCGGCGCCATCCTGCCAGCTGAGGAGCGGGGTGCCCAGCTCGGGGTGGTGGTGAGTGGGGCAGGCACTGAGGGGCTGCCCTTGCATGTGGCCCTGCACCCGGCCGAGCCTTGCCGCCGGGGACGCCACCGAGTGCCCCTGGCCTCTGGCACTGCCTGGCTGGGACTGCCTCCTGCCCCCACCCCGGCCCCCGCCCTCCCATCCAGCCCTGCCTGGAGCCCACCGGCCACGGAGGCCAGCCTGGGTGGTGAACAGCAGGTGGTGGGCAGTGTGGGAGGCAGCAGGAGTGTGAGGGGTAAGTTTGAGCAGGCAGAGGAAGAGGCCAGGGAGAAGGATGCTGAGGCTGGGGAGAAAGAGGAGGAGGAGGAGATGGTGCCTGCCCCTCAACGGGTCACTGACCTAGAGCTGAGCATGTACGCCCTGCTGGGTGTCTTCTGTCTGGCCATCTTCATCTTCCTGGTCAACGGGGTGGTCTTCGTGCTGCGCTACCAACGTAAGGAGGCTCCCGACAGCGCCAACGACCCCGCCTCCCCCCAGCCCCACAACTGGGTCTGGCTGGGCACAGACCAGGAGGAACTGAGCCGCCAGCTGGACCGGCGGCCCCCTGGCCCAGCCAAGGGGGAGGGGGGCTGCCCCTGTGAGAGCGGGGGAGGAGGGGAGGCCCCAGCCCTGGCCCCCGGCCCTGCTGAGGGCACCCCCAGCTCCTGCAGCACCCTGGCCCGCAAGGAACCTGGGGGGCGGCGGAAGCGTGTGGAGTTTGTGACATTCTCACCAGCGCCCCCAGCCCAGCTGCCCGAGGAGCCCGTAGGGGCCCCTGCTGTGCAGTCCATCCTAGTGGCGGGAGAGGAGGACATTCGCTGGGTGTGTGAGGACATGGGGCTGAAGGACCCCGAGGAGCTTCGAAACTACATGGAAAGGATTCGCGGCAGCTCCTGACCCCTCCGCTAGCCTGTCGGGTCCGCCATCATCCAGCCACCAGCCGGGGTCCTACCGAGCTCCCTGCCTGCCACTCCTGCTCGGTGCTTGTTGATCCAAGTCCCCCGCCTGGTCCCCTCACAAGGACTCCCACCCAGGCCCCCTGTGCCCTCTGCCCCTTGTCCTAGACGATGGTCGTGAGGAAGGGCTCATGCCCCTTATTTATGGGAACCGTTTCACCCTTTGTTGGGTACAGAATAAAACGAGAAGGAAGTCAGCTGGGACTGCTGCTGTTCCCTGTGTCCCGTGGAGGGAGATGAGGGTGGGGATGTCTGGTGGAGGGAGACGCGTGGGGCAGGGCCTGTTCAGCCCCTGTCCCTGCTGGCATAGCTTCTGGGGGCTGAGGCCTGAGCTGCCCGCTCATAGCGGCCAGCAATCCAGAGGAAGAGGAAGAACGTGGCAGCCTGGATGCCGGCCAGCAGGAAGAAGTAGAAGTCCATGTGGCATTTGTTGATGTTCCCTGGGGAAAAGAGGGGTTGGTACTGGGTTTAAGGCAGGGCTCATTGGCCTTGCGCCTGCCCTCATCCTGGCCCCGTGGGAAGTGAGTGGGGTTTGAAGACACGGGGCAGGGACCCCTCTGGTGTCTGGCTGTCCCGAGTGTCTCTTATGTTACCTACAGCTCCCCTTTACCTAGTTCATTTGAAATTTTCTTTAAACACAAATACAGTCATGTGCCCTTCACACTCATATGTTCTGTGAAGTAGGATGTTATGTGATTTGGCTGTTGTGCAAACACTGTATCCTAGTCTGGTCCTGCTGCTTCTGTAAGCCTCAAACAAGCTTTGTGCCTTAGCAGTGATCCTTGGCATGCTGAGAGGGGTTCATTTTGTGTTTGGTCCTCAGTCCACATTGTTAGCAATTTCTCCACATCTGACACAGGTCCTTGGCATTTTCATTAGCCTTGCAGCGCTCAGTGGAGCCGATCCTTTAACAGCTTGGATGGTTTTTTCCTCGTTTCTGATGATTGTCCTGATTGTCAAGTGTGACATGCCTAAGTCGCAAGCAGTAGCGTTCCCTGATGTTCCACCTTCGTGTTGTTTCATCACCTTCTGTTTCACTTACAAACCGACCCTTCCCTTTGCTGCTGTTGTCACTAGCACTGGCCTCGCTGTATCTGGGAGCCATCACACATTTCACAGTAATATCTTTTAAAGAAAAGTCAAACATAATGCTGTAGTACTCTAGACGTGCAGTCCACGAGGTTGGATGCTGCTGCCTTTGAGTCAAAGCACACACTGTTACATGGTCAACTTTTTAGAAAAGATAGTATGGTACATGATAAGCCAGTAACAGTGCATGCAGACATGTAACAGTACATGCAGACATGTACTTTGGTTATATACGCACTGTACAGTATAGATGTTCATACTTCTGTAGGTACTTAGATGCTTGGCAGCACAATGGCTTTGTATGCAAGAGACATGAGATACGCGCATTGCATGTGGGAAGCTAGTGCATTCCCTACATCCTGTGATCCCATCAGGATTTGTAGACTCTTATATTGAGCTTCTTATCATGACTTAGATGAAAATTTACAGAGCAGATTAGTTTTCCATTCAACAGTTGATACACATTTTGTTTCATGACATTGATTGCAGTCCCCATGATGTGACAGCACTTTTCCCACTTCCTCCCTGAGTTCTTTGTTTCCATTTGTCCTCTCCTATTCCTTCCTGACTTCTGAATGAACTTTGGCTATAGAAATGCTGCCCTTTAGATCTCGTGTGGTTGGTTTTAAGCATAGTTGACTGTTGAAGGAGTTCATACTTCCTTGTCCCAGGTGTTATTGTTCACTTTATAAAGTGTCTGTCATTTGGCTCAAAGTTGAGCCCCAGGGGTGAGTTCAGTTCCAGGCTTGACAGATGACTAAGGGCCGCAGTCTCAGGAGTTCCACCAGTCTTTGTCTGACCAGTAAGCCTGCTATTTTTTTTTTTTTTTAATGATTCTGAGTTTTGCTCCACATTTTTCTCCCATTCTATCCAGGACCTGCTATTGTGATCCCTTGCAGAGTGGTGAGCAGTGGAAGCTGGGCACCATCTAGTTCTTCTGGTCTCAGGGTCTTGGATGATGGGGTTTGAATGATCCATTAATTCTTTGGACTAATTATTTCTATACATCTTTAATTTTCTTCACTCTTCTTTGCTCCCAACAGGGAGAGACCAATAGTTGCAGCTTAGATAGTTGTTCACATGCTTTGAAGACCCCAGTTGCTGCCCACCAAAGTAGGATGTAGAACATTGTCTTCGCAGACTGTGTTGTGCCAATTGATGTCTGAACTCTTATAACCTTAGGGGACCATGGACATGTATGTGGTTGGATATTGAATGGATGTAGGTGGTGCATGACTGTACTGCAGGGAAAGTGACCCTTCAGCCAGAATGGCAGAATTTCACAAGCAGGAACAAGCCTTAGAAGCCTATTGTTTTGACACTCCCTTTTTGGCAGTTGGGGAAACATGTCGCCAGAGGGGAAGCCATGCTGTGGGTGAGTGGCCAACTGTGGGCTTGAACTCTGTTCTCTGAGTCTACCCCCTGCTCATTCTGCCTGGGGTCAAAGCACTTTGCAGGGGCCACCTCCTCTTCAAGCCTTCCTCCACCCATTGTCCCAGTCCCACACTCACCGGAGTCCTCTGGGCAGTGCAGCCAACCCCCTGGCAGGGATAGTAGGGCTACAAGACCAGAGCCCAGCAGGGAGCCCACCCCAGACAGGCAGAAGAAGATCCCCATGACGGCACCCTTCATGGATCTCGGGGCCTCTGAGTAGGCGAACTCTAGGCCTGTGGAGAGGGAGGAGAGCCAACAGGCTGGTGGAGAAGCAGAAAGGCCCACCCCGCCACCCACGCCTCCATCCTAGCCATCCCATCCCATGACTGTGACAACAGCATGCACCAGTGACACCCTCACCTCTGGCCTGGGCTTCCCCATCCTGGCTGAACACCTCCACCTGGACTCTGGGCATGCTGCCCAAGAGCCTGCCTCCATCTCCTCTCCCTCCTCCAGGGTTCCCATTTCAGTGACCACCTCCTTTCAGGCCCTATCTTCACCCTCTCTCTCCCCTTCACCCTCTCTGCTCATGTTCAGTGTCATCCCCAAATCATTCTGATTCAGCCGCAGAAACCTCTTCCAAATACACACTCTCCTCTCTGTCCCCACTGCCCTGGCCAAACCCCAGCCCTGGGCCTTTCCTGCCAGACCCCTGCAAATCCTCTTCAACTCTCCTGTCTCCTGCCCTCCCCATCTCTGATGGGGCCCTTTTCTCTGCCAAAAAACCCTTGAGGGGTCCTACTGCTCTCAGGAGAAATCCCGACATCCAGGCTTGCTCCCCCCCAGTCCTGCATGACCTCCAGGCCCCTGTACCCCCCCCAGCCTTCTCCCCTACACTTCTCACCAGGCTTCCCTTCAGCCTTTGTATGCATAGGCACGCCTCTGGGTCTTTGCTGATGCTGTTGCCTCTGCCTGTAAGGCCCTTCCCCACCCGTGGAGTTCTGTCTCCTCCAAAGCCCAACTCCTACAGTTCTCTGGTCACTTCTACAGCACTCCACTAGGTTCCTGTTGGCATGACCGTTTCCCCCACCACGCTGAGTGCTCTGGGTCCATTTCATCTTTATGTCCCAGCAGAGTCTAGCCCTGTATGGCAGCTGAATGAGCGCCAGGTCCTTGCTGAATGCACAGCCTGTCCCAGCCTTGTAGCTCTAGCTCACAGCACAGCAGGGAGACAAGACATGGTTACAACACCGGGGCCTATGTGCAGAACTAGAGATGAACCGCGGGAGGTGAGGGAGCACCCTCCCCACAGGGCCGTGGAGAGGGCCTCATGCCGAAGACGGCGTTGAAGGGGAAATAGTTCACCTTCAATCTAAGGCAGAGAGAACAGCGGCTGTGAAGACGCACGGGGCAGGGAACATGGCACTGGAGGTCTATGGAAAGTTGGTGTGAAAGTGTCTTACTCTCCTCCAAACCTCCAGTGCCTATTGCAGTGCCTGGCACAAATTGGCTACTCCTGGATACCCGTGGATGAAAGCCGACCAGCTCGGAACACAGTGCCTTCCTCCCTGCAAACAAGCCTTGGAGGCTGTGCCCCTGAGCTCTCTGACTTCCAGTCACCACCAGGCAGAGCCCATCACTGGTGTGAGAGCAGGAAGGGGCTCCAGGGTACCTGAGATGCTGGCAAAAATCTCACTGATTCCGATGAGCAGGTACTGAGGGATCTGCCACCCGATGGACAGCGGTGCCGCGTAGTACATAACTTGCCCGATCTGCTGGGACACCGTCTCATTGCGGCGGATATACTTTAAACGCTCCAGCTCCAAGTAACCTGGGGGGTGGGGAGGGAGGTGCTAGAGCCCAGGCCACTCCAGCTGCTCAGCCCGCACCGGAGCGGGGCACATGGTGGCTGTTCGCTAAGGAGCCAGTGATCAATCAACTGGGCAGCAGGGAAGGAAGAGGATACTGGCCTGAGGAGGGGTCAAGATTTGAGTTCTGATTCTTCTCTTTTTGCCTTGGCTGCCAGGAGGCTCAGAACTAGGCTTTATGTGTCATAATAGTAACACTTCTCATTAATCAAGAGCCTATTATGTACTAGCCATCTAATACGCATTCTCCCAGATGAAGAAATAGAAACAGGTTGAGGAGCCAGCCAAGAGTCACCTGCAGGTAAGTGGTCAAGGCTGGGTTTGAGCCCCAGTGTGTCTGGTTAGCTCTCAGTGATGGAAAGGATTGCAGTTGTGTTTCTCACCAGGCTTTCAAGGGTGACTAGCTTGTCTTCATCCCCCTTGTTGCTTGGGAGGCAGATGTGCTCTAGTTGAATGAAGCTGGACATGGTATTAAGGAGCCCAGTGGTTAAGGAGCACAGTGGTTAAGTACTTGGCTGCCAACCAAAATGTTTGCAGTTTGAAACCACCAGCCGCCATGCAAAAGGATGCATCAGTCTGCTTCTGTAAAGATGGAAGCCTTGGAAACCATGTGGGGCAGTTCTCTTCTGCTGTACAGGGTGGCTGTGAGTCAGTTCTTTGGACCTAGAGCTAATGGACTTGGGTTCTAATCCTGGCTCTGCCACTAGCGAGCTGTGTGACCTTGAGCAAATCACTTAACCTCTCTGAGACCCAGGTCCCTTATCCAAAGAGCAGGACTAAATGTCCTAGAATTATTGTGAGAATGAAATAGAACAACAGGCATTAGAGCATTTCATAGCTGATAAAGAATCTAGATTGGTTTTTATCCTTTTAATGTAATACTGATAACAAAAAAACAAAACACACTGCCATTAAATGTGACTTAATGATTTGTCTGACTCACAGTGACCCTACAAAACAGAGCAGAACTGCCCCCATAGGTTTTTCAAGGCTGTAAATCTTTACAGAAGCAAGCTGTCTCATCTTTCTTTTGCTGAGTGACTGGTGGGTTCAAACCTCTGACCTTTTGGTTAGCAGCCCAATGCTTTAACCGCTATGCCTCCTTGCAATACTGATGGGAGCTTTAATTTTTCCAGTTCCTACTTGTGATTCAGGCACTTTGCTAGGTTCTTTATAGACTGCATTTTCTTTTATCTTCAACACACTGCTAGACCCTGTTCTAGGAGGGCAGAGCCTGGGCCCAGCACAGCTCCTGAAAGAATTACTGTCCCTATCTTCAAGATGAGGCTCAGGGACCCAGAGTAACTTCAGAAGCACACCGTCATTAAGTGTAAAGGACTCAGGATTGTACAACTACATAAAAGCCTGCTTTAGCGGAGCCCTGTTTCAGTTGCTGTCAAGTCAGTCCTGACCTGTGACGACCTCATGTACGAGCAGAACTGCTCCATAGACCCTTCAGAAGCACAGCACCAGGCCTGACTACCAAGGTGCCTGTGGTGGGTTTAACCACCAACCCTTCAGTTAGTGGTATAGCGCTTACCATTTGAGCCCCCCAGGGACCCTGAGCCCTTTACCATAAGTGGCTTGAAATCCTTTTGAAATGGGAGAAGAAAGACAATGAATAATACTTTAAAAAAGTAAAAGAAGTGCTCCATTTGCCACCAAGTGGCTGTGGCTTTGTGTCTTTGGAAAACTCATTCATTCAACACAGTTTTGAGCACCTGCAGGCATTATTCTAGGCTCTGGGGATACAACACTGAGTAAAAATGATCCAAAACCCTGCCTTCAGAGAGCTTACATCCCAGGGGGAAAGTCCTTTGGACCCTCTTGGCTTGAGTTTCTTCATTTCTTAAAACCTGGGGAGGCTGGTTTCTCTGAGGAGGGTCTCTGAGCTCTAGCTCTCTGGGAAGGTGGAGAATATGTTTGGCACAGGCCCACAGCTTCAACTGCAGCTCATGGTGGAGCTGGCCACCCCCCCACCCCCCCACAGACAGACTGAAGCCACC
>NW_006921717.1:8365033-8373772 GCF_000298275.1 Orycteropus afer afer | reverse complement strand
GATGGAGGTGAAGCCACGCCCCCCGCACCCCCCTCCACTCAGGTCCCCGCACCTGCCACCATGATGGAGGTGAAGCCAAAGAGCATGCCCAGTGCCATCTTCTTCAGAACCGAGGGAAGCCAGTTGTGCCTCAGCAGGAAGGGGTCCAGCCAGCGGTCCTTCAGCGGGACCAGGATCAGCACTACCACGACGTTGGCCAGGAGGAGCCAGGCTTCTGGGATCTGGGCAGAAGGGAGCCATGAGAGGCAGTTAGCAGAAAGAAGCTTGGGCCTGGAGTCGGGAGACCTAGACTCCAGACTTCCCCAGTGACCCCGAATCTGCCCTGAATTCAGCCCCCTCAGCTGTGTAATTAGGGAGTGGGATTGATCAGGGGTGGCAAATCAGTTTCTCTTGTATTCTCACTGCTTTCAGTTGGTCGTGGGTGCCCGGAAGATTCACCAGTCCAGTGTGAAATAATGCCATCGATTAGTGATGTCTGCCATGGGCAAGGAATGGGGATGTAGTGGCAAACACGCCATTTATCTGCCAGCTCTGACAATCTGATGTGTCGAACTGGTTTTAATTGTCCTGGTGAAAGGTGGAGAGCTGGGGATCCCGGAGACCCGGCGAGGGAGGAAATGGGGAAGGGCTGAGTAGGGGCTTGAGTACATCTGATTGAGAGTCTGGTGCAAAGCAGGCAATGAGGCCTATTTCAGGTGAGTGAAGCTGACCTGTACTCATTTGAGCATCTTGGCAGGACAGTGAGGCTGTGGCACAAGTTTGCCCACTCTCCAAGTGCCCCTCCTGGGTTCTGAGGACCCCTTGTAGCTAGGGGAGGGGAGAGTGGAGGCAACTTCCCTCCACTTTGCTCAGAGGAAGCCCCAGCTCAGCCTGAGCCGGAGGCCGAACACATGGTTGTTCTCTTACCAAGTACCTGTTGCTCTGGGTGCGAAGAGCCACGGAGCTGTTGGCAGGGTTGGCCGGGAAAATGTTGGGGATTTGGAGGTGAAGACCTTGCAGGACGAACGTGGACTGCATCTGCCAGGAGAGACAGCCGTGAGTTGGGATCGAGTGGCTGCCAGGCCTCCAGCCCCAGGAATTCCTAGCTCCCAGGCAGGCATTCCTCAGCAGTGCCACAGGCAGCCGGCCCTTATTGTGGCCTCAGGGGGAAAGTGATTTGCTGCCTCTTAGAAGCCAGGCTTTGCTCTGCTCTCAGAGCCATGAGTGGTGCCTGCGGGCTTATTCCAGGGCAAGGGTGGGCACAGCTGGGTCTGATTCATCCTGTGTCTCCGAGACCTGACACAGAATAGGCAGGGGTAAATATTTGCTCCAATGGGGAAGATACTGACATGACTGTCCCCGTGGAGTTCTCATCTGACACAGAGGCCAAGCTGAGTCCCACAGGTTGACACAGCCAGAGCTTAGTAGGCACTCATCAATCAGAATGGGCTCTAGACACAGCCCCCCTGCCGTACTAGGCATCACCTCTTTAGCTGTGAGGTTGTGGAGAGGGATCCGGGGGAAACCCATGGGAGAGACCAGGTGAGGGGAGGGCATTTAAGTCACTCAAGGAGCAGCCATTTAGTATGGAAGAATGTCATTATCTGACAACCAGTATGACTGAGAATCGTCCATGCATCCCTCACACCATGTCCCTGTGCCATCACGGACACTGATCCTGAATTACCCTGTCTTCTTTTGCAACTCAGTCAAGGTTCCTATGAGCAGGTATGGAAGACAATGAGCTTATGGTCTGGGCCTGGCATTGGCTGATGCCTGCTCTCCTTACACACACACACACCTCTCTCTAACCTTCCCTATGGGAAGCAATATGGAATGGTAAGCAGTACTTTCCCAGCCTGGCTGAGTATCCCCATCATCTGAGAACTTCATTAAACTAGACTCCCGGGCCCTCCCTAAGCAATTCCAATTCAATTGTCAGGTGGGACTCAGGCTCTGTATTTATGTTAAAAGTTCCACAAGGGATTCTAAGGCACAGCCAGGCTGGGGAATCCCTGTGGTAAAGCACTGAGTTTGCTCCTAACCTGCTGTGGGACCTTAAGCAGCCCATTCACCTTCTCTGGGCCTCAGCTGCCAAGCTGGACAATCCAAACACTTGAGTGCTGGGAGAGCCCCTAATCTAAGCCGCCAGTTTACACACGAAGAAACTTAGGCCCAGAGACATGGAGCAACTTATGCAGGTAGCCGAGCCATCTCAGTCTCACAGATTCCTCCAGCTATACTGCCTGCCTCTCCCTGCCAATTCCACACTCTTGTATTGAGCGTGCCTTTGTGCCAGGGCCCAGGCCTGCTGGTACCTAGCAGCAGCTCATTTGCTTCTTCCCCTTTCCCTGCTGTCATGTGTCCCAGGCTTGAAGAGTTGAGCCCAGTGAGAAGACTAGCGGGCCAGGCTCTTCAGAGCCAAAGGGCAGGGAGTCCTTCCTCACCTGGAAGTACACCATCCAATAGGGCACCAGGGTTACCATGACGGGCAAGATCTTCACCAGCACCTGGAAGTTGGCCATGTCCTCTTGGGGTGAAGGACCAGGCTGGGGAGACCTCTGGTCAGGGAGTAGTTGGGCACCTTGTGGGTCTCTGTGGGGCCATAGGGGCAGCAGATAATCAGGTTTGCTTAGCACAGGTAGTCAACTATCTAGGAAGGAGAGGGGTCAAAGGGAGCCATTGGGCTCATGCAAGGCCATTCAGAACCTTCCTCCTACCTTGGAGGTCAGCTAACAGGGGAGGGAACGAATGTGTCTGATTTCTTAGATCTTATACTTAATGTGAGTAGTGTAGAATTCTTCAGATTTTTTCCCAATGGCCTTCACTGGTACCATCTCTATGATCATTGTTTCTACTACCACTGTCATCACCATCATCAGCGTTTATCTTCACTATAGGTACCAACACCATCATCCCCCTCTTCATCAGCACCATCGCTGTCAAGATCATTACACTAGCATCCTTACACTTTCTACACACTTAGCCCATTGCCAGTAACAAACACCATCACCGCCACCTTGACCTCCAACACTGGCCTTGACACTGGTCAGAATAAAGGGCTATCACTAGGGTTGGAACCAGGGTGTCCCTGATCTGGATCATGCCCCCCCAGGGAAGTAGGAAGGTTCTCCAGGCCTGGTGGCTCCCTTCTCCCAGGGCCCCCTTCTTACCTGGCAGAGTGTCGGTGACACAGCTTGGGGCAGCAATTTTGGAGCACAAGCTTAATCATGGAGGACACTTGGCTGCCCGTGGGGGGTTTGGTGATGAAGACGGGAGTGGCAAAGAGGAAGATGAAGAATGCCAGGCCCACACAGCCCACAGGGATGCTGTAGCCCAGCAGGAAGCTGATATTCTGTTGGACGAAGGCCACCACTAGCAGCGAGAGCACAGCACCCAGGTTTATGCTCCAGTAGAACCAGTTGAAGAAGCAGCGACTAGCATGGTGACCAAGATCCATCACCTGACAGGCAAGGGTGAAAGTGAGGGCTGACAAGGTCCGGGAGTGCCCTGCCCGTGAGGTACCCACCCCTTGTCTGCCACAGAGACACTTCATGGGTTGGTGGCTGGGCATTCTGGCACCTTCCTAGTCTCTGATCACTAAAGATGCACTAAAGATTTGTGGAATGAATGAATAAACCTTTCTCTTGAGAACCCTTGCTAATGACCGGGACATTTCCACACAGCTGTTTGTTGACGCTTATGACACACTTTGCTGTTTTATTGCACCAAGCAGTGCACACAACAGATGTTCATTTCTGGCTACTTTGTTCATTTCTGGCTGATTTACTCCTTTGTCTTTGACTGTGTAAACTGCAGCATGCCTTACTTCTAGAATCAGAAAAAAAAAAAAAAAAAAAAAAAGCCAAGAAAGATCTAAGTCTGCTTCCCGTGATTAAATGTAACTTACACACATTACTGAGAGACCAGCTAGAAATTGGATGGAGACTTCACTGCAGTTTGGAGCTGCAGACAGAATGTTATCTTATGGCCCATCTCTTCCCTGACCTGCCTCCCTCTGGTATATATGCCCAGTCAAACAAGGTTGCACAAGCAGGGGAAGCAGAGGAGGTCCTGCCTGCACAGAGTCCCAAGAATGGTTCAGCTGATTGGGGGGGGAAAATTAGATCCCCCAGCAAGGACGTAGGGGCTGAAAATCTTTTACCCAGTTTGCATTGATCTACAGCCGTCAGGCCCCAGGCCACCTTCGAGTTTGCTAGTTTAGGTCAGCGGTACTGGCGGGCCCCACATTTCCTAGACCTTATTCTGGTAGCATAGTGCCTAAGGCACTTGACTGCTAACCAGAAGGCTGGTGGTTCAAACCCACCAGCCACTCCTTGGAAGGAAGGTCGGGCAGTCTACTTCCATAGTGATACTGCCTCGGAAACCCAAGGAGGGGTCGCTATGAGTCAGGTCTGACTTGACAGCACATAACAACAACAATAACATTCCCAGATTAAGGAACCCTGGTGGCACAGTGGTTAAGCACTTGGCTGCTAACCCAAATGTTGGCAATTTGAACCCACCAGCTGCTCCAGGGGAGAAAGATGAGACAGTCTGCTTCTGTAAAGATTTACAGCCTTGGAAATGTTGCAGTTCCACTCTGTCCTTCCTATAAGGTCGCTGTGAGTCAGAATCAACTTGATGTTTTTCCTTTATTTCCAGATTCTGGCTCAGCAGGTCTGGGGCAGTGTCCCAACATCTGCATTGTATGTATTTATTTTTTTAATTTTCATTGTGATTTGGGTGAAAGTTTACAGAGCAAATTCATTTTCCATACAGTTCATACACATTTTGTTTCATGACTTTGACTGCAATTCCCCACAATGTAACAGCTCTTTTCCCACTTCCTCCCTGTAATTACTTCTTGCCTGTGGCCTTCCCTCCCAGGCGCTCCTGCCCCCTGAGCTATACCCTGTGCAAACACTGCTCTTCTGTTCCCCCAGGATGGGTCGTTGATCACTCCAAGGAATATAGATAGCTACCTGATATAAATGTTCATCCCTTTTGCCGGTCTACTGTTTGGCTGGAAGCCACAGAAGTGAGGTCAGTTCCAGACCTGAAGGGTAACTAGGGGCCATAGTCTCGGGGGTCTCACCAGGCTCCATCAGACCAGCAAATCTGTTTTTTTTTTTTTTTTTTTATGATTTTGAGTTTTCCAACATCTGCATTTTAAAAAAGCAATGTTGTGGTGGTGGTGGTAGTGGTATGCTGTTGAGTTGGCACTGACTCATAGCAACCCCTCCTTGGGTTTCCAAGGCTGTATCACTATGGAAGTAGACTGCCCAACCTTCCTTCCGAGGAGTGGCTGGTCGGTTTGAACCACCAGCCTTCTGGTTAGCCGTCAAGTGCCTTAGGCACTACACTACCAGAACTCCTGAAAAAGCAATGAGGAAAATGATAATGGTGGCTCCCCATGAAAAATGTAGTCAATGTCATTGAATTGTCAATGGGGAAGTTGTTCTGTTGGTGGATTTTTGAAAAAATTTTCACCACAATAGAAAAATAAATTTAAAAAATAAAAAAGCAATGAACTTGGAGTCTCCTGATTCTCTACATGGTTAAGCCACTCTGCCTTCTCATAAACCCCAACATCTCAGAACCCATTACTGTCCTTCCCACAGATACAGATTTCCTGTAGCTAAGATTTCGCCAAGCTTTACTTTCTATAGTTCATTGTGGAAAGGATTGCTTTTTTTTTCCTTGTCCAAACATGAAATTATTATCCATAAAGATGTATTTAAAATGGCATTCCTTCAAGACTCTGAGGTTGACTCTTGGTGATGGGGAAGGAGGGGCATGTCCACCCACTGAGAATCTTCCGTCTAGATTTTCAAGGAGAAAACTGAGGAAGTCCTATTATGAGCAGCCATTTCTATGTATTACTTGGCAGTAAATGAATATGACAGTTGTAACTCTAAGGGGATAATCAGGCTGTACGTTCAGGATATAAATGAGTTCCCCAGAATGAACAGACACTTTGTCTCGAATGATGGATGGCCCTTTCTGAAATAAGCAAGCATGTTAAACATGCAGTTCCTGGGTATAAATGTCTGCCAGATGGTGCCAACCCTCTCATCCCCACATGTGCCATCTGACTGTCTCCTTGAATTCTGTGGCAGCCTCCTCACTGCTCTGATGCACCCACTCTTGTCCTTCCATGCACCCTTTACACTGCTGGCATTTTTCAGAGCGCATAGCCAATGATGTCCATCCTCACACTGTGCTAGGGGTCAAGTTCAGAACCCTTCAGATAGCCTTCAGCGTCACTCTGTCCAGAGTCCATGCTCAGGATGGGAGAATGTTTGGGAGCTTTTGTCACTGTTGT
Source organism: Orycteropus afer afer (assembly GCF_000298275.1). NCBI lineage: Eukaryota > Metazoa > Chordata > Mammalia > Tubulidentata > Orycteropodidae > Orycteropus > Orycteropus afer. The sequence continues at coordinate 8,367,465 of NW_006921717.1, read as the reverse complement.
TACTAGCATCCAGAGACCAGCTCTGCCACCAGGAGGGGAGAGAGGCAAGGGACTTTGAATGGCTGAGGTCCTTTGAAGGCCAGTGGGGTTAAGGTCACAGATCAAGGGCAGCTAAGAGTGGAATGAGGTGTCAAAGGGAGAGTAGAATCAAGGGAAGGTGGTTGATTCCTGCCAGCAGGTGTTAGGGTGTCCTGGTCTGAAGGAAGGCCAGGAACGGGCCATAAATGGACAGAGCTGCTTGAGGCAGTGAGTCCCCCATTGTCAAAGGAATCCAAACAGGCTGAATAGGTGACTCCTGGCAAGGACACTGGAAGCTGTTGCATGCAGGATGATGGATGCCAGGGGCATGAAAGGATTCTTTTAAAAATCTCCCCTGTAATAATTTTAACACATGCACTTATAAAACAGAAACAATTAGAATAAAAGGGGCACTGTTAGCCCAGTGGCCTGACCATACTACTGTTACAATTGTTTTCCACCACCTCTTCCCCTTTAATTGACACCTAGTCTTCTCTTAGAAGAAATACATACAGCCAGAATGCTCCTTGGAAGTGAGGATGGCTCCCTTACTTTGGACATATCATCAGGAAAAGACTAATCACTCGAAAGGGATGTCATGGTGGGCAGAACAGAGGGTCAATGGAAATGGAGGAGACCTCCAAAGAGATGGTCTGACACTACAGCCACACAGTGGGCCCCAGTGATGATGAGGATGGTGCAGGCCTAGCAAAGTTTCTTCTGTTCCACATAAGGTTGCCACAAGTCAGTCAGCTCAAAGGCAATTAACAATATAGGTCTGTTCATCCGCTTGTAAGTGTCTGCATGTGCTGCCTGCGTCCTGCTTCTGCTTGTTAACACCATACTTGGTGGTTTAAAATATTGTACAGTCCCTGTAGCATCGTTTAAAATGATAACCTAACACCTACTAAGTAGAGCTTTCAAATATAGCTCTGTCATTAGACATTTGTGCATTCAGTCAGCAAATCTCTGTTGAGCTGCTCTAGGGGCTACAGAGGAAGACTCAAAGATTAAGATGTTTGCCCAAGTGCCCCTCACTCATGAGTGCCTGAGCTGGGATCCGAACCAGAGTCTGCCCGACACAACCCCTGGCGGTGCTTCTGTCTTAGCACCCCCAGATCCATGTAACATAAAGATGGGGCTCAGAGTGGGACCTGGAGCCCAGGAGCTGGTACCCAGGTCCTTGTCTTGCTCTCTATGTGACCTTGGACAAGTTGATTCATGTTGTGAAACCTCAGTCTTTTTATCTGTAAAACGGACATAACAATACTCACATATGGACAAAGGTGCTCTGGTGGTGTAGTGCTTGAAGTATCTGACTGTTTACCAAAAGGTTGGTGGTTCAAACCCCCTAGCCACTCCAGATTTTCTGTCTGTGGCAGTGGCTTTGTTTTTGTTTTGTTTTTAACAATAATTGAAGGAGCTCTGGTGGTGCAGTGGTTAAAGAGCTTGGCTGCTAAGGGAAAGTGCGTTCTGCAGGAGAAAGATGTGGCAGTCTTCTTCCTTAAAGATTATAGCCTTGGAAACCCTGTGGGGCCAAACCAAAAACCAAACTCACTCCTGTTGAGTTTCTCCAACTCATAGTGACCCCCTTTGGGGTTCCGAGGTGGTGAATCTTTAGGAAGTAGATTGCCCAGTCTTTCTCCGGCAGAGTGGCTGGTGAGTTTGAACTGCCAACCTTCTGGTTAGCAGTCAGGTCCCTCAGGCACTACGCCACCAGGCAGTTATATGCTATTCTGTAGGTTTGTTATGAGTTGGGGTCCATTAGGTAACCGATAACGGGTATCTTAGAAGGAAACCGGATGCAGGGACGGGAAGTGGTTTGTCCAAGGTCACCTTAGAGCCTGGTGCCTCCTGACTCCCAGGTTCCAGCCCAAGTCCACTGCTTTGCCTGCTCATCCCCAGGGCCTCCCGTTGGGGAGCGTGTCCTGCACCCACCTGGTCGGCGCCGAAGGAGGTAAGGTTGGTCCTCACGGAGCTGGAGGCCAAGGCCAGCAGCAGCAGCGCCGCGTAGAGGGTGGGCGCGCAGTAGGGGCTGGGCGAGGCACGCTGGCAGCCGGACGAGGGGCAGGCGGGCTCTATCGGTATCTCGGGCATCTCGCCGCAGAAGGAGCGGCGGCCGTCGCTGTAGGCGGTGGCGGGCAGCACAGCCGAGGCGGGCAGGTAGAGCAGCAGGCTGAGCGCCACGGACAGGTAGCGGCCCAGGTATACGTCGGCCAGCCAGCCGCCCACGGGCGCCAGCAGATAGGAGGCGCCCAGGAAGACGAGCGCGGCGAGCGAGGCCTGCTCGCCTGCCCAGTTGAAGTTCGCGCTGTTGAGGTACAGCACCAGGTTGGCCGAGACCCCGAAGAAGGCGGCGCGCTCCAGCATCTCCACCAACAGCACCGCCGCGGCCGCCGCCCGCCGCCAGCGCC
>NW_006921717.1:8362465-8364896 GCF_000298275.1 Orycteropus afer afer | reverse complement strand
GGCCGCTCCGCTACCCCACCTCCGAGCCCTCTGGCCCGGCCCGCGGCCTCCTCCTCCTCTCCCGGCCCCAATCTGGTCGCCCTCCTCGCTCGGCTCTAGCTGCCCAACCGTGTCTCCACCTTTACCCCTCTTCTCCCTTTACCTTTTCTGTCGCCCCCTCTGGAGTCCCTCGGCTCACTACCCAGATTCTACTCTCCCCTGCCCCAATTCTCAACTCTCTTTTCTCCTCCTTCCGCCAGCCCTTCTTCCACTCCTAAGTCTTCCTCCTGTTGCCCTCACTGGCTCACCCCTTCTCCCGCTCACCTCCTCACCCCTGTCTTTCTCCCCCCTTTCCCCTTTCGCAGCACCGACCCTTCCTCTCTCCCCTTTTCTGCCCCTCCTCCTCCTCTTTGCTGCGGGTCCTGCTGGCCACCCTTCCTTAACTGTCTGTCTTTGTGGTACTTGGCCTGCACTTTCAGGGTCACCCTCCCGCAGGGGCTCTCTCTGCCAGCCCCTCACCGTCTCCTCCACCTCCTCCCTACTCCCCCACCTCCTCCCTACTCCTCCACTCCCTCCTGGCCTGGTCCCCTAGGCCTCTCCTCCCCACTCAGCCTCTGGCCCTCTCGCTCTGCTTCTTGAGAAATTGTGGGCTCCCCTGGCTTCCCCTTTCTCTGATCGTGTGGCGGGTCAGTGTCACATGATGCTGTGGGGTGTTTTAGGAGAAATGAAAGCCTGGGTCAGAGGGCCACTGCAGAGTCAGCTTTCTAAACCCCTCCCTCCTCCTGCCTATCACATCCATCCCCATCTCTGGTGGCCTTCCCCAAGCCAAAAGAAGAGTTTCCAACTTTCACTTTCATTTCTCTCCCGATTTCAATTGTGCTGCACCCTCTTCCAAGCTAAATCCACTGTTGGGATGATAGACCTGGTGAAGCTCTAGGCATCAAGGGGTCCCATCTGCCCACTTCACAGATGCAGAGACTGAGGTCCCGGGGTGGTGGTGGTAGTGGGTTGACCGGTTCATGGCAACTGACCTGGAGTAAACCATTAGCCTGGCTGCTGACTGGCAGGGGAAGCTCTCAGCACACAACTCAGATTGTGCAAATGCAGATGATTTGGAGAGGAAGGAAGTAGGGGCATCCACAAGAAGCCTGTGACACCACAGAGGGCCTGTGAGCCACGTTGAGGTTGAGAGGGATCTCGAGCTCAGATGAAATCACAGTGGAGCTCTCCTCTCCCGGAGCCCTCCATTTGCACTTAGAATAACAGATGTAACCTTCAGTCTGGCCTAAAAGTCCAGTGGGAGCCAGCTCCTGCTGACCTTTAACCTCATCTGAGCCATGTGCCCTCAAGTCCAACCATGTGGCCCTTTTTCCCATTCCTCTCACATGCTGGGCTGCTTCCCGCCTCGAGACCTCTGTTTTTGCTGTTCTCTGTGCCAGGACTGTTCTTCCTCCAGGTCTTTGCATGGCTGGCTTCTCTTCATTTAGGGCTCAGCTCAAATGTCTCCTCTTCACAGAGAGTTTCTCTCATCATCTTTTCTAAGTACTTATCTATTGGAGTCTCAGCATCCTCTCTGCCACCTGTTGTCCTGTTTTAGTGTCTTCAGGGCACTTAATACTTATTCAGCTACTGGTTGATTGTCTCTCCCAGTAGAATAGAAGCTCTATCAGGACAAGGACCTTGCCTAACTCTTCACTGTTTCATTCCTTGTACTTGCCCAGGGTTTGGTAAATAGTACCAGTTACTGTTGAGTTGATTCCGACTCATGGCAACCCTATGTGTGTCAGAGTGGAACTGTGACCCATAGGCTTTTCAGTAGCTGATCCTTTAGAAGTCAATTGCCAGGCCTTTCTGCCGAGGCACCTCTGAGTGGACACAAAACACCAGCCTTTCAGTTAAAAATCAACCTGTTGCACTACCCATGGACTTGGCAAATAGTCAGTGCTCAATAGATATTGGTTGACTAAATGCATGGAGTGTCCCAAGGCAAGGTTTGTAGGAGTAGCATCATGAAGGCTAAAAACTAAAATAAACTGAGTCTTGCCAAAGCTGTAGATACCTCCAAAAAATGGGTCTCAGGATTTTATCTCAGAGTAAGAGACTCATGCAGACGTAAGGCTGGGGGGTGATGGTGAAAGAGTGCAGCTCTCAACCCAGTTCTATCTCAGTCCAGGGACAGAAGTTCAAAGACTACAGTCAGCAGTATGGATTACATCTCAACATAAAGAAACCAAAAGTCTTCATAACTGGACCAATAAGCCACATCATGGCAAATGGAGAAAAGATTGAAGTGGTCAAAGATTTCATCTTACTTGGATCCATCATCAATGCCCATGGTTCCATCAGTCAAGAAATCAAATGACATATTGCCTTGGGTAATCTGCTACAAAATACTTCTTGAAAGTGTTAAAAAGCAAAGATGTCACTTTGAGGTCTAAGGTGCATATGCCCC
>NW_006921717.1:8344439-8345408 GCF_000298275.1 Orycteropus afer afer | reverse complement strand
ACCCAATGGGGGTTGCTGTGAGTCAGAATCGACTCGATGACAGTGAGTTTGGGGTTTTGGTTGACTTTAGGGAAGGTGTTCTTATATTGTTTCCCACTTTCCCTCAAGCTTTAGGTTTTTGTTGTGATGCACTGAACTGAAATTATTGTCCACCTGGGATCAACAGCTGCCTTGAGGCAACCTCTGCTTCTACTCTGTTATCTCTTTGTATTTGTATTATTATCGTCATTCTGGCCTCTGATTTCTCTTCATTTCTTGCCACTTCAACTAGGATTTTTACAGACGTTTTAAAAGATTTTTGTCCAGATTTTTTGGTGCTTTGTATCAGAATCATTTTTCAGGATATGCTGTCTACTATATAGTCAGGAATGGAACGGCAGCCATTCATCCCAGCCCAGCCGGATGCATTTCATTAAGAAGCTGCCTGTCAGCTGGAGCCCTCTCATTGTGTCCCTCTTACCATGGCCTGTGGTTGCTCACTTGTGATGGTGACCTACATGCTATTCAACAGCAGGGATGAGGTTTCCTCTCTTCAGCTCCATAGACCCCTGCCAGAGTGCCACACACCGAGGGCTCTGTAAATGTCAGTTGATGGCATTGAACCCAAGAGCCGGAGGCCCCCATCCGCCAGCCTGTGCTCCCACAACCTTCCACAAGAGGGCAGTCTCAGCTGGTGTCAGAACCCAGTTGCCCCACAGGGTTGGGCAGGGTCTCCATGGAGAAGAGGGCTGGCTCCTGGTGGCTCCAGAACCTGCAATATCAAATGCCCCCCTGGGACTGGATGGAGGAGATTCTTTCTCCCCATTCCACGGGTGGGGCAATGAAGGCAAGTGAGGATGGGGGCAGAGAATCTCAGTATAGGGCTGAGGCGAGTTCATATGGGGCAGAGGCAGGAGAAGCCAGTCTCCTGCTTCTGGACTCAGTCTCTTCAAAGGCTCTTGTAGGACAGCCAAATGAAGTCATCCGTCC
>NW_006921717.1:8337206-8343419 GCF_000298275.1 Orycteropus afer afer | reverse complement strand
CGGTCGTGTCCACCTTGGGCCCAGGATGACACTGCCCACTGGTAGGCACACATAACCACCAGGGATGGCACCAAACATGCGGCTCCTCATGATCGCAGGATGGCTGACGGCAGCCCTCTCAGGTACCCTCCTCTGTCCCTTCCTGCCACCCGCTCCCTGCCTCTTGTGCTGAAGGATGTGGTCCTACCCTTTCAGCCCCCATCTGAATCTTTGCATCACATGCTTCTTTCTGGATCTTTTTAGTCATGGGTGTACTCTGGTACCAGGGAAGGCCAACTGTCCCAACTGCAGTCAGGACTCCATGAGGGAACAGGAGCTCCCTTGAGTCGATGAGGGCCATGCATGGCACTCAAATGGCCTGATCCAGAGGCCTCCTGTGGGTGAGCTAGTGCAGGCAGCATACCTCATCTTACCAATGGGCTCTGTCTGGTGTCTGAGGAAGAAGGTGACTCTCACTTATAGGCTCAGGGACTCCTCCATTACTTACCGGGAACCAGGAGAGAACCATTCACCCTCCTGAGAGGTAGGACTACTGATGGCTATATTTCCCATCCCAAACCCAATGCCCTGGGCTCAGCAGACTAGTACCACTCTTGGGGAGCAGTCCCTCAAACAACTCAGTACAGCCAGTCCTGGGGTCTTCAGCACAGCCAGCTGGAGGAGTTTAGGGCACAAGTGACTAGCAAGGCTCTGGTGCCCCCTCCGCCTTCCAAATCCAGAACTCCCCAGAGCGCTGAGGCATCCTCGAAGCCCAGGCCAGGACATCGGGAGGCCAGAAGATCTGGGGTGCTGGTGCTGTGCACCTCAGATGTTATTGGTCCCTGCTGAATATGGGGTTCAGGCTGGCCTGAGCAGGGCAGGGGCCCAGAGATGCGAGAGATACTGCCCATGGCTGGCTCACAATTGGTGAGGGAGAGGGGGCTTCTGGTGTGGAAACAGAGACTAAAGGCAGTCTCCACCCACCCCGCAGTAGAGGAGCCAAGTGCTTTTAGTTTGAGCCAAGGAGACCCTGGAAGGCCCCATCAGGGAGGGGGGCATCCTAGCCAGCTCTGAGGGCTGGGAGGATTTGGGGAGCCATGGTATGTGTATGGGGATCTTCTCTTTGCCCTGACTTAGGGCACCTACTCTGAGCCTCTGGCCTCACCCTGGCTCATAGAATGTGACTTTGCTCTAGGGGTGACCAAGGTGTCCCGTAGGCCTTATGTGGGTCAGGCCTCTGCTTTACCAGGAGTTTCCAAGGCAGTACGTGGGGCTCAGCTCCCTCCTTGACTCTGAGCAGAGACAGAGGGACAGTCAGAGGGCCCCTCCCTCCTTCTCCATGAGGCCAGCCCTGGGCTTTAGCTCAGAACGGAGACCAGGTCTACAAGGCTGGGAAACAGGCCCTTGGTGTGCCCACTGCCTGCGGGACATCAGACCAGCTCCTTCCACGGCCTCCCAGTGGGAATAAGGGCCAACTGCACCTCACGCCCTAAAGCGGATCCCACAGAGCAGCCCGGTGAGGTGGGGAGCTGGCTCTGAGTGGTGCCTGGGGAGGAGATGGGAGCCTGTGCCTGGGTGGAGCTCCGGAAGGTGAATGGAAGGGACCCCAGAGCGGAGTCTTACTCTTTGGTCATTTTGTCTTGCCCTGAGGACTTTGGCTCCATCTGCCACAGTCCCCTTACTGCTGTGTACTTCATGCTTTTAAAACTGCATCTCAATGTAATTGATACAAGTTTAGTTTTGAAAGGAAACTTGATGTCACTATAGTAAGTGGAAAACCACTTTCATATGCATTTAACAAAAGGTCAAGGTAACCATCAACACAAATGGTGGTGAAAACAAACTTCCATTACGTTCTAGCAAAAAGTCAAAAGACTGCAAAGGCCTGGAGCCTGGAGCCCAGGGCCTGCTTCCTGGTGAAATGCTGGAGGAGTGAGGGGCCCAGGACACTCTGGCTCCAAGGTGTTATTTTCTTCTTGAGCAAGGCATAGATTCCTCACTCTGCAATTTAATGGCTTTCGATGCTGTTTCCTTGAAACTTCTCAAGGATTACCAGTGGCACGTGTCTCACCACAGAGAAGTAGGGGCTGGTGGGAGGCAGACAGGAGAACTGTGAGCCCAAATTTGGTGGAGGGGTAGAGCGAGCCCTCCGGTAGGGCCCAAAGTGAAGGCCTGGCCAGAGGGCCGATAGGAAGGCAGCTTAGTGGCTGTCGCTGAGTGCTTCTCACCCCGCCTCCCGCGCCTTGGTCCAGCATGCCCACATGCCAGCAGGACGTGCCCTCAGAGGGCAAGATGGACCCAGATCTATTTGCACGGGGTCTCCTTGGCCATATCAGTGTTTTGGGGCAGACCAGGTTGCAGAAAGGGATTAGCGGTGGCACCAACTCAACAGCTTGGAAGGTTGTTGGTTTGAACCCATCCAGAGGTGCTTGGGCAGACGGGCCTGGTGATCTACTTCCAAAGGGTCGCAGCCTTGAGTACCCCCTGGGGCAGTTCTACTGTTCACACATGGGGTCGCCATGAGCCACAATGAACAGGGCAACAGCCGAACAACAACAGCAATGGAGAAAAAGAAAATGAAAGACAGAGAAATGAGGATGGAGAGGGAGCTGGAAGACCAAGGCCCACGAGGAAAAGCTTCAGAGCCCTTAGCCTAAGAGTTGCTTCTAGAAGCCTGGACAGGGTTGGCTGGCTCTCCCTGGAGACCGCAGGTCAGTGGAGTCTCCCCTCCTGGGCCCTGGCAGAGAGGGCCATAGCCCTCTGGTGCGTGGCAGGCCTCCCGGCTCCTGCTCTCCTTTCCACGTTCAGCTCTACGCTGCCAATCCTGGGCCTCACACAGCTACGAGCCTCCTGGCTGTTTGGGCTCGTGTTGGTGAATCCCCAGGGCAGACAGCAGGATTTATAACTGGGCTCTCCAGTTTGCTGGTGCTGCCCTGCAGGTCTGGGCCCAGGGCCACTTTGTGTGCCCTCAGTTCAGTGCCTCAGTTTCCTGATCAGCCAACTGACAACAAAGGGACAGTCAGAATGAATGAGATGCTTTGTCTGAAGAAGATAGTGTGCGACCAAGAGACTGGGGCCTTCTCCTGGGCCCTGCCTCTAATTCACTGTGTGGCTATTTTCCTTCTCCGGGCCTCAGCTTTTCCATCAGTGGATTGGTGGAACGGGGTGCTCTGGACAGACGATCTCCAGGGGCTTATGCAGATCTGACCCTCCAGGCAGCGAGGTCAGTGACCCTGATTCCGTCTGTGCTGCCGTTGGTGATGTTTCCAAAGTGGTTGTTGTGTCTTGAAAGGCTGCTTGTGGTTACTTAACACACACACACACACACATATAAAATAATGTTTAGTTTCTCAAATTAATAGATTTAAAAATCTGATTTCTTCTTAAACTTATAAGTTCAATACAGAAATAGCATTTTCTTTGTTAAGTCCAGTAATTTTTAACAATGGCGCCCAACGGGCCTTCGAGTAATATTTGAGTGAATACCATTGAACAAAGTAGGTTTCCTTCAATAGTAAATGCCACTTTCAAATGTAGTTAGTTATGTTCCTTTCGATCTGTGTAGTCCAATAGGGTAGCCACTAGAGATGTGTGCTTGGAAGTGGGAGTCCAAACTGGTTGCCTTGGAAATGTAAAACACAGAACAGATCTGTACGTTTGGTACAAAAAAAGAATGGCAAATTTTCCATTAGCAAATCTTTATATGAATTAAGTGAAGCAGTGATAATATTTTGGGTATGTTGGGTTAAGCAAATTTCAGTATTACCAGTAATTGTACCTATTTTTTTATATAAACACATATATACATATAAGCTGACTTTTTAAAGTGCGCCAAAGAGAAAAATTTAAATTTGGTGTGTCGCCTGTGTAGTTTGAGCTCAATAGCATTCACTGCCTTAGCTACTCTGAACTGCGTTTATCAATGGAATGAATTTGACTTTCTTAGAAATGCTTTAAATACCTCAAAGAAACAAAATCCTCCTAAGGGCTTCAAAGAATGCATATAAATCTAAAAACTAACTTGTGAACAGAGTTCGTAGTAAGTTCTCTAGAATATTCTAATAATGTTTACAGACATTCTTACATTTTCTTAGACTTTCAGCTTAAATTTCAACTAAAGTCACTCATTAAGTCACATCCGTGGGAAACTCTAACTGGCAAAACTCAAACATCACAAACGCAGGTCTTTATACACCAACACAGAACTTGACCCAACTTACACATAACATAGATGTACAAAAATTACTTTTTGTTCATTTAATCATCTCTATTTTTTCCCCTGAAATACCCCACTGCCAATGAGTTGATTCTGACTCATTGTGACCCTTTAATACAGAGTAGAAGTGCTCACAGCGTTTGCAAGGCTGTAAATCCTTATGGAGGCAGGCTGCCTCATCTTTCCTCTGCAGAGAGGCTGGTGGGTCTGAACTCCTGACCTTTTGGTTAGCAGCTGAATACTTTAACCACAACAGCACCAGAGCTCTTCTTCCCCTGGAACTGACTTATTTTCCAGAGCAGTTTTAGATTCACAGGAACGTGTGCAGAGGGTTGTACTACGAGTTCCCTTAGACCCTCTCCCACGTATGCTGTTTCTCCTGTGACTAACGATTTCACTGTGCACATTTCTAAAATGGAGGAGCCAACATGGATGCATTACTGTTAACTAAAGTCCGTGATTCACAGTTTATCTCTATTTTTTTTTGATTCTCATTTTCCTGGTGTTAAAATCTGCTTGTTGTTACAATATGGTGGCTCGTGGTGATATCATGTGTGCAGGCCAGGACTTCTCCACAGGGTGTTGAAGGCTGTGACCATGTGGAAATAGATTGTCAGTCCTGTCCTCCAAGGTACCCCTGGGCAGTTTTGAATCACTGTGCTCTTAACTGTTTGCACCACCTAGGGACCTAAAAAAAAAAAAAAAAAAAACAGACCAGGTTTGCTGGTCTGATAGAGCCTGGTGAGACCCCTGAGATCATGGCCCCTAGTTACCCTTCAGGTCTGGACATGAAGTCACTCCTGTGGCTTCCAGCCAAACAACAGACAGGCACATGGGATGAACATTTACATCAGGTAGATACACTCCTTGGGGTGATCAGCAGTGGGAGAACAGAAGAGCAGTGCTTGCGCAGGGAGACAGCTGGGGGTGCCGATGGGGGCAGTGTATGGGAGGGGAGGACACAGGAAGGAGGTAACTACAGGGAGGAGGTGGGAAGAGAGCTGTTACATTCTGGGGAATCGCAGTCAGTGTCACGAAACAGAATGTGTGCGAAGTGCTGTATGGAAAACGAATTTGCTCTGTAAACTTTCACCCTAATAAAAAATAAATCCCGCCCCTAAAAAAAGAAATGATTCCCTGGCACTGCTGTGGGCATGCTGAGCCCCTTTGGACGGTGCCCTTCAATTAAGGGGCCCTGTTGGTGCAGTGCTTAAGCATTTGGCTGCTCACTAAAAGGTCCGATGGAGGTTTGAATCCTTAAGGAGCTCAGGTGGAGTAGTGAGTAAGACATGTGGCTGTTTACAGGAAGGTCAGTAGTTCAAACCCACCAGCTGCTCCACAGGAGGAAGATGAGGCAATCTACTTCCATAAAGATTTATAGCCTTAGAAACCCATGGATGTCGCTATGAGTTGGAATCAACTCAATGGCAGTAAGTTTTGTTTTTGTTTTTTTCTTGTCTGGACTTGAACTTTTGACCTTTCTGTTGACAACAGAGTGTATTGACTGTTTGTACCACCCAGAGACTTCCCACCAAATGTAGATGATTGCAAAGGTCCAGAACCAGTGGGAAAGCCCTCCCCATGGTATCCCTCATTCAGTCAATGTTCACTGAAGCCTATGGCACCAGCCTCATCTCCTGATAGCAAACTTCAGGAATTAAAGTGAGTGGTCAGATTCTGAGGCTAAAGAGCCGGCTTTCTCGCAGAGACAAGCAAGGAGCAAGTGGCCCCAACTGAGGCTTTGGGGCAGAGGGTTGGAGCCCGCCGAGAATGGTCTTGTAGGAAAAGACTAAAGACAATCACTCAGTCCCATCCGTGAGAAACTCCAACAGCCACATGTCTTTAAACATCACAAATACAGACCTGGCATTAAATACCACTGAATTACATGGTGAGGAAGTCATGTCCAACACACAGGACTTAACCCAACTTACACTTAACACAAATGTATAAATCCTATGGGTTTTTGTTCATTGAACCATCGGGTACCAGGCCACCTGGAGAGGCGTGAAATGGCC
>NW_006921717.1:8296220-8336235 GCF_000298275.1 Orycteropus afer afer | reverse complement strand
GGCAGCCTCTGGATTTCCCTGGTGAGCCTTGAAGTTGGAGATGGTACCCAAACCTGTGTCCTCCTCCCATTCAGCTTGGGAAAAAGCCATTGTTCAGGGGTCTAGAGCCCTGAGGAGTCCCTGAGAGGCACAAATGGTTAAGCACCTTGCTAGTAGCTGAAAGGTTGGCAGTTCAAGTCCTTCCAGAGGCACCTTGGAAGACAGGCCCTAGTGATCTGGTTCTGGAAGGTCACATCCGTGAGCATCCTACTCTGTGGCACATGGGGTCACCGTCAGTTGGAATCAACTCCATAGCAACTGGTTTGGGCTGTCTGAGCCCCAGGAGGTCCCTGGGTGCTGCACTAACCTAAAGGTTGATGGTTTGAACCCACCCAGTGGTACTGCAGAAGGAAGGCCTAGTGATCTGCTCTTAGAAAGATTACAGTCAAGAAAACCACGCAGAGCAGTTCTATCCTGTAACACATGGGGTCGCCGTGAGTCGGAATTGACTTGACGGCAATGGGTTTGGCTTTGGGTTTTGAGGAGGCAGGCAATGGGAACAGAGTTTTGGACTTAGCTAAGCTTTAACTTGCTGGTTCTGACTTGCCTAAGCAACTTCCTTACCTCTCTGCCTGCCTTCTTCCTTGCTTCCTTTGAGAATTTGCAGACTGGCTGGAAGGAGAAGGGATCTAGCTATCTCTGAAACTCACCCCAAGCCAGCATCCTGCATTTGGAAACGTGGCCTTTGGAATCAGGCAGACTTGGGTTCTCCATCCCAGCCCTGTGTGACCCCAGGCACGTTGCTTAACTTCTCTGTGCCTGCTTACACCCAGCTCACCACAGTGTGAAAATGAATTTAGATCATGTGCCTGAACATACTCAAACACAGCAGTGCTTATAATAATGGTTTATAAATGTTACATAGCAAGAAAAAAGAGCCCCTGGTGTATGTACTCAGGATCTAGTGGTTAACAGTGCTGTTGTACAAAGAGCTCACCTAGCCACACAACAACCCCATTTTAGAGAAGAGGAAACCAACAGACTCACCCAAAGTCTGTAGCTACTAAGTGCCAGGATTTGAGCTTACATCTGACCAGCAGCCCAGAGCTCTTTCCACCACAAAAGTGGCTTGTCTCTTGGTTGTCTGTCCTTTTGGGGCCCATCCAGGTACAAGGCATCTTTCCCAAATATCACTCCCCTGGGCTTGCAGTCACACCACTTAGTCCAGGCACAGCCTTGAGAGGCCTCTGAGGTCCTGGGGCCACCTGGAAGACTTCTTATATGAATAATTTATTATTATTGCTGTTCTTGAAAGTATACACAGCAAAGCATATGCTAATCCAACAGTTTCTGTACATACAATTCAGTAACACTGAGTATATTCTTCAAGGTGTGCAACCATACTCATTCTCCTTTTCTCAATTGTTTCTGCCCCTTTAACATAAACTCAATGCCCCCTAAGCTTCCTGTCTATTCTTGCTGTTGTCCGTTTGAGCCCATGTAGATAGTTCTTTAAAAATGCACAGTGCTCAAAGCAAACATTCTTTACTAATTAAGCTAAAATGTTCTTTGGTTTGAAGTAGACTTCAGGAGATACTTTTGGTTTAAGGTTTAAAGATTAACTCAGGGCAATAGCTTTGAGGGTTCATTCAGCCTCCATGTATCCAGAAAGTCTGGACTCTACGAGAATTTGAAATTCTGTTCTGCATTTCCCCCCTTTTGATCAGCATTCTTCTATAGAATCTTTGATCAAAACATTCAGTAATGGTTACTACCTTGTGTCATGGCAAAGGTGGCAGCTGTTCATGGAGGCAGTTTGCCATGTATCACCTGAAAGGCTTCTTAGGGTCAGAAAGGTTCCACAGTGGCTGCCTTTCTCGTCATGGCCCAGCCCCACAGTCTTTACCCTGAAGCTGCCCTGCTTGCCAGGCCCAGGAACAAAGGTAGAAATTAAAGAGGCCCAGGAGTCTGGCAGGATATTACACCTAGTCACATTTATTTGGTACCTACCATGTATAAGGCCCTATGCTAACTCTGACACATGTGATATGAGGATTTGCCCTTGAACACTGTAGTGTGTGGTGAGGAATGTAGAAGAACATGCAGGGGTCAGCCTGCAACAAGGGTGACAATAGACATGACCAGTGATAACTGAACTCACCATCCATTCCGAGGGACTCACCAATCTCCATATCCCGAGGTGGCAGAATGGTTAACATGTTCTGCTACTGACCAAAAGGTTGCAGAATCTCGTCCACCCAGTGGTGCCTTGGAAGAGAGGCCTGGTAGTCTACTTCTGAACAATCAGCCATGGAAACCCCTATGGAGCACAGTTCTACTCTGACACACACGGGGTTGTCGTGAGTCAGAAGTGACTTGACGGCAGTTGGTTTACCATTCTCCACGCACCAGGCGGGCTTATGCTGTCTCACCCTCACAACAGCCTTGGGGAAATCACCGTTTCATGGATGGGGAAAACAAGCCTCAGAAAGTTATGGGTTCTGTCCCAGGTTGGTGGTGGAGGCTGAATTTCAACCCATGTCTGTGGGTCTCCAAAACCCATATTCTCGATTGCTTGGCTGCTCTGCCTCTGGGGAGGTGGGAGTCAGTGGAGGGAGACCTTGAGCCTTCATGGCAGCAGAGGGCGGCTTCTCAGAGAGAGGCATCAGTGCCTCAGAGGGGCCGGACAGCGAGACGAGAAGGCTTCCCCATACAGAGGAGGATGGCAAAAGGATTCTAGGCACAAAGACTTTTTCTTTTTTTTAATGAGTAAATGCAAAGCAGGTGTGCAGTCTAGTTCAGTGAGTTCTGCCAATACCAATGTCCTGGTTTTTGTTTTTTTTAATTTAATTTTGTTGTTAAGAATATGCACAACAAAACATACCAATCCAACCATGTCTACGTGTACCACTCGGTGACAACAATTTGAGTTGTGCAGCCATTTCAGAGTTGCTCCTCTCCATTAACACAGCTCTCTGCCCCCTGAGCTTCTGTTTAATCTGTTGAGTTGCTGTTGTCAATTGGACCCCATAGAGATAGTTCTTCAAAGAGCATGAAGCTCAAAGCTGACATTCTTCACTAGTTAAACTAAACTATGGTTTGGTTTTAGGAAAACTTCAGGCCAACCTCCTGGTTTGGATAATGTAATATGCCATAACTGGGTGATGGTACAAGGGACCTCTTTCTGTTGGTTTTGCAACTTCTTATGACTCTCTACTTCAGAATAGTAAGTTAAAGAAAAAAGAAAGCATTCCAGGCAGAAGGACCCATTTGAGCAGAAGCCTGGAGGTGGGACAGGCAAAGTGGCATCTGAGAGGGACTGGGGAGGCAGTCCAGCCCTCCTTGTCCCATAGGCCATATTGGGTGGGTGGAGCCACAATTCCCAAAGCAGTTGAACTCCAGGACCTTTTCTTTTTCCCAACTCTTCCTCACTGGCATGTCATAAGGATTCAGTAAGATGCTACTCATGAAGGTGCCCAGGACCGTGCCCTCCTGTATCAAGTACTCACACAAATTGAGCACTTACATGTTAGCTGGGCAATAACATGGATAATGGCCTCCCATGGAGTGCTTTGTAAATGCACAACAGGCCTTTTTCTTCCTCAGAGCCCTATGTAGTAGGAGTTCGTACCCCCACTTTACTGACAACGCACCTGAGGCTCAGAGATTACACAGCAAGTAGATGCCATGTCTTGAACTTGACCTTATAACTCTACACCCAGTGCTTTTTTCCCAGTCCTGGAATATGACTTTGGGTAGGAGACTCCACACACCTCAAGTTGTCTGCAGGGAAGGTCTCCCCATTCTCTGGGAACTTTTCACCTCACCCACCATCAGCAGGGCTGTCATGGAACCTGGATGAAAGGAACCTGAAGGGACTCAGCAGGTCAGAAGTGCCATGTGGAGTCTGAGCTCTGTCTCTCCTTGGCTGAGCATCCACTCTGAGCCTTGGGTTCTCTTATAAAACAGAGTTAACAGTAACCTACAGAGCTCGGGGCTGGGCTGAGGCTGCAGGAGATGCTGGCCGTGAAGGTTTGGGGAAAGGTGAGGCTCCTTGGGATGCTACAAGAGCCCCATGGCTACCCCCCCCCCACACACACACCTTCTACTGTGGCTGAGGCTGGGGCAGGAATTCATGGGGACAGAAGAGGGAGAGTGTAGGGAAGCCGCAGTTTCCACCCGCCATTTTGTAGGCTCTTGTGGTGAGACTGCCTTCTACCTGAAAATGGTGGCTGAGAGAGCCTCAAGAGCCAGGAGGCCAGGGCTGAGGAGGAAGCTGTGGGGCAGGGCCTCTGGCCCTTGGGAGATGTTAGACAGGGGCCCATAATGGGAAAGTAATGTCTTTGCTTTCCCTTTCAATCGGTGCCCCGGGTGGGTCTCTACTGTGTGTTAGTGGTCAGGGTATATTGGAAGGTTTAGCCTGTACGTTTCCAGGTCGTGTCTGACCACTCCATGTGGACTCTGAGATGGGCCAGGGCCACCAAGGAGCTCAGAGGTTGTCCTGGGAATCTGTGTGTGGGACAGGGGGACCAGGACTGTGTGGGGACCCGGGCTGTGCAAGTGAGGAGGACCTTCAGGCCTGGGAGCTTCCCCAGATGTCTTGAAGTTTACATCTGAGCCTCCACTTTCAATTTGGAACTTTGTGCCAGAGAAGATGCAGAGTTGAAGTCTTTGGGTCCTCAGCCACTCTTGACTCTGTCCCCTTCACAAGAGGGCAAACTGATATTCAGAGAGTTTGAGTGACTCAATGGCACCCAACAACAATAACATGTAACATTTATTAAAGAAACAACAACATTTGTTTTAAGCCCAAATAATTTACTCTCACTGTCATATATATGGAGGAACTCTGGTGGCGTGATGCCTAAGGCATTTGACTGCTAACTGGAAGGCTGGCGGTTCAAACCCACTCCCGGGAAGGAAGATTGGGCAATCTACTTCCATAGAGATACTACTTTGGAAACCCAAGGAGGGGTCGCTATGAGTTGAATTGACTTGACAACAGTGAGTTTCCCCCGCCCCCCCGTTATATATATAAAATAAATATCCCCTGCAGTGCATAGAATATATTCATGAAAATAAATAAAACACTAAAAGCAAAAGTGTCATTAAATAGCCTGAGTCAGCTCTCCCTTTGTGATTAGCAAGTGTTAGGTGTTAAAAGTCAAACAGCACCACAGTGAAACTCTCTCCTTGATGTAATGGAAGACCTGGAAAAGCACTAAATTGCTTACTGTGAGTCAAAGCTATTTAATCTTGTGTCTTAAATCACCTCCAGTACCACCCCTGGCTTGGGTAACATTGTGTTAACTGGTGGAAGGATAAGGTGGGTGGAGGCTGTGAGGAGAGAGGTCACTGTGAGGAGAGGGGTATTGTTGGGGAGAGGAGAACAACGTGGTCAGCAACCTGCAATCCTAGGTGGTCAGAGTTAGGGAGGCCCCACCCACCCACCTGAGTCAGCCCCTAACTGACCCAACCCATCCATTTTATAATGGAGAAAAGGGGCTTGAAAAGTCAGGGACTTACCCAAGGTCATAATAATGGCGCTCTCAGTTATACTGGCTCTCGCTGCCCCTCCCATCTGATTCTAGCTGAAAGTTCAGATATGATATAAACATTAGTCATCCTTACTGTAAAAACATTTTAACAACCACATTAAAAGAGGTGTAAAGAAAGAGAAGAAATCTCGTCCAGGATCCTCACACAACACAGCCTCTCATTCTTGAGGGAGGGAGTTTTGCCTCTGGAGCCTCACTCCTTAGTGTCATTAGTGTGAGGCTGGGTGTGCTGACAGGCTTCACACTGGTTTTGATCAATCCGTTTGTCAGGTGGCTCTGAGGACACAGACTCTGGGGTCTGAGAGAGCAAGAGTTGATCCCAGGCTTCACCACATTCCTTGGGCAAGTTCCCGCACTTCTCTGAGGTAAAATGAGTAAGATCCACATGACATCCTTTCAGATCTGGAGCCCTACATAGACTGGAAACCCTCCCCAAGGAGTTCTAGAGATAACTTTTAGTGACCTGCCTCTGTGAGGTAGCTCTGGTGGCATAGTGGTTAAAACATTTGGCTGATAACCAAAAGGATGGAGGTTGGAACCCACGAGCTGCTCCAAGGGAGAAAAATGAGGCAGTCTGCTTCTGTAAAGATTTACAGCCTTCCTCGGAAACCCTATGGGGGCAGTTCTACTCTGTCCTGTAGTGTCGCTGAGGCGGAATCAACTTGATGGCAGTAGGTTTGGGGTTTTGGTTTTGGCCTCTGTGAGGGCTGCCTGAGTTCCAGTCATGTCAACATAGCTGTGAAACTCAGCCCCTTCACTAGTTTACACACCCTCTCTCTCTCTCTCTCTCTCTCTCTCTCCTTCTCTCTCACTCTCGCTCTCGCTCGCTCTCTTTCTCGTTCTTGCTCCCGCTCTCGCTCTCGCTCTCTCTTTTTCTCTCTCCGTCTAGTGAAGCACTCTAGACTCTGAGGAGGTTTGAAGATACCGCAGGACCAGGCAGAGTTTCTTTCTGTTTTACATGAGTCAGAGCCGACATGACAGCCAATAACAAGGGTTTCTGGAAGTGGGAGGCGGGGCATATCCCTCCATCTTGCAGGTAACTTAATGACTCGAATTCTCAAAGGGGGCCAAAACCAAAAATCCTAAACGCATTACTGTTGAACTGATTCCAACTCATAGCCACCCTATAGATAGAGTAGAATGCTCCATAGGGTTTCCAAAGATCATAGCCTGGGAAACCCTGTGAGGCAGTTCTACTCTGTCCTATAGGGTTGCTATGAGGCAGACTCTACTTGATGGCAACAGGTTAATCTTTATGGAAGTCGTCTGTCACATCTTTCTCCTGTGGAACAGCTAGTGGGTTTGAATCTTTCCATCAGCAGTCAAGTGCTTAATGACTGTGCCCCCAGGGCTCCTTTTAAAGTGGGCCCAAACCAAACCAAACCCACTGCCCTTGAGTCAGCTCCGACTCATAGCGAGCCCTCCTTGGGCTTCTGAGGCAGTATCACTACGGAAGTAGATTGCCCAGCCTTCCTTCTGAGGAGTGGCTGGTGAGTTTGAACCGCCAGCCTTCTGGTTAGAAGTCAAATGCCTTAGGCACTATGCTACCAGAGCTCCCCAAAGGGGGCCAGTACTCTCCAAAAGTCAAACAACTTCCTCTCTAGCCGCATACTCTTCTTGTATGGTTGGAGAAACTAAGAGGGAGAGAGAAGGAGAAAAGTGAGAGGGAGAAGTCGAGGCAGGAAGGGTGAGAGAAGAGAGAGGGGAGGGGCAGAGAGAAAAAAGGGTGGTGAGAAGGAGAGAGAGTGGGAGGGAGGAAAGGAGGAAGAGAGAGACAGAGAAATGCAGGACGGGAGGGAGGGAGGGAGACAGAGAGAGAAAGAGGCTAAATTTCCCGAGGCAGCGAACACAACTGCTTTGCTCAGATTGGGTCCAGTGTCCCCAGGATTTTGAGGTTTCAGGCTGTGAATCTCTGTGCCCAAGTGGTTGTGGAGAAAAAGGTCTGATTTTTCACACTGGGCAGAATAAATGAACTAGTGGTTTAGTGCTTAAGGCGCTTGACTGCTAACCACAAGTCTGGTGGTTCAAACCCACCAGCAGCTCCTTGGAAGGAAGGTTAGGCAATCTACTTCCATAGTGATACCCTTTGGAAACCGAGGAGGGGTCACTATGAGTCGGATCCGACTCGATGGCAGTGAGTTTAGTTTTAGGAGCTCTGGTGGTGTAGTGCCTAGGCATTTGACTGCTAACCAGAAGGCCGTTGGTTCAAACTCACCAGTCACTCCTCAGAAAGAATGTTGGGCAATCTACTTCTGTAGTGATACTGCTTTGGAAACCCAAGGAGGAGGGGTCGCTATAACTCGAGTGCGACTCAACGGCAGTGAGTTTAGTTTTTGTTTGGTATGAATAGTCAGCTCAGGTCAGGTCTTGCCAACAACAAAGTTATGAAAACACTTCCTGTTTGGGAGTTTTGGGGGCCTCAGAATTGTAGGTAGGGACTGTGCACAAGTTTTGTCAGAATACTTACTGAGAGCCTGCTCTGGGGTGCCCATTTTCAGGAGGCTGGTACTAATATCACCATTTATAACAACAAGATCACTGAGGCCCAGAAAAGTTAAGAAATCCATGAGCTGGTATTCAGAGGAAGAGATGGGTTTTGAACTCACATCAGTCTGACTCCAAAGCCCACATACTTCTAACTCTGCTGAGCCACCCCAACCCTAGGGGGGCTGCTTCTCAGCATCTCTGCCCCGCTGGTCTCTGGGATTTGAAAACAGAGTCATAGTTGGAGGAGTGGGTTGGGAGGCTGAGGTGGGGCTGGGATGAGTAGGTGGGAGGTCAGTTGGCTGAACCTGAGCCTCACCCCAAGACAGTAGATGCTGGTTGCTAGAGCCTGGGCTCCTCGCCATAAACCCTCCTAAGAAAAGTCCCAAGGTGTCCATGATACTTTGGTATTGAACGAACACTCAGCCAGGTCTCTGCTTTCTCCAGTTTAAAGGTCTAAAGACTTTGCACTGTGGAGAGAGCCATTATTGGGGTTCAAGACTGAGAAAGCAACAATGTCTCCCAGTGTTAAAGTCAGACTCAAAGAAGGTTGGAGAATCCCTGTGATGCAAACCCACTGGTGGGGAGAAGAGTGTGTGGGGTGAGGCACAGAGAATGTGGTAAGTCCCAGCACCTCCATAATGTCTCCTACTAGCCCACTCACCCTCTGGAATAGTATACTTTAGATCTTCCAGGTTGTTTGGCAAAGGCTTGATTATCTTCTCCTCATCAACTTCTCATGTTGGAGGACTCCTACTCATCCCCTAAGACCCCTCCCAATTGTCCCCTACTTATGGAGTCAAAGTTATTCCCTCTCACCTCCATTTTTCCCAGAGCACTTTGTTCCAAGCCCTGGCATAGCACTTATATCTGATCATAAGCAACTATAAGTACATCTGGGGACTGGCACAGAGCTAACTGAGAATGAATGAATGAATGAACGGTACCTCCCTGACCAAGGGTTAAGATGGAGGGTATGTGGAGGGGAGCTTGGGGTGACAGTACGGCATGACGGCTAAGAGTGTGGGCTTAGACTTAGACCCAAAGTGGTATCCTAGCTCCGCTCTTAACAACTGTGACCTTGGGGCAGTCATTATGCCCCTCAGAGCTTCAGTTTTCTCATCTCGAAAACTGAGACTTCATAGGGCCCCTGGGCAGTTAGTAAGAGAGTGTGTGGTGTTCCCGTAAAGAAGACAGCACGTGGAGGCATTTAGATGTTACCTCCCCTCCAGGGAACCCAAAGCTATTTCCCTGAATTTGAATGCAGGGGCCCAGTTGGAATTCTAAGCAATGCAGACCCACATGGCTACTGACCACTGGCGCCCCCAACTGTTAGTGTCACCGGTGGCCCCAGATTGTCAGGCTGGTCATTCCCAGTGCCTTTGCCAACTTCTCCATTGAGGGTGGATTTCAGCCTGGATTTCTTGAAAGAGAGGAGGTGGGTAGTGAGTGAGGAGGAGAGGGGACCATTGGAGCGGGGGCCCTGTGTGGCCTGCATGGGTGGGCACAGCTGCCAAGCCAGGGCTGGTCCCTGCTCTGCTCAAGGAGCCCTCTGGTCTTGGCCCACCTTGAACTCCCACCTGCCTGAGGAGGGCTCTGTCTTCCTCAAGAGGAACCCTGTGACCTCTGAGGGATTCTGGATGTCTGACATCAAGGTTGCAGGGGGCTTTAGACACCAAGGAAGTTCTCCACATCACTCTCGGGGGAATTTTTCACCCCTTGCCCACGCTCAAGCTTCATTCACTCAGAAACTGCTGCTCCAGCAGCCCTCGGCGGCTTGGAGCCGGGGTCCCTCCTGAGAGCAGTGGGTGGGGACAGGTCCCCAAGAAGCATGAAATTAAGAAGCAGCAGAAATTAAGCCTCTACCCTTCCCCTGGCCGGCAGAAACCTGGCCCAGACTTTTGTACAGAGGGCCATGCCGGGGAGATTCTGTCCTTGGACTTCACATACCTGAGTTTCTAGCCCAGCACACCGGCTTTGTCTGCTGCCAGGCCCAGGATGCCTTCCACCTCTTCTCATGTGTTAAAGTCACCTGGTGTAGTGAACAAGTGAGTCCGAGGAACACACTTGGATTAGGGTTCTGTCTCTGTCAACTGCTAGCTGAGACCATGGGCTAGTAACTTAATTTCTCTGCAGCTTAGTTTCTCTGTCAGTAAAATGGGCTTTCTAACAGCACCTCCTCACAGGGGTCTCATGAGGGTTCCGTATGACGATGCATATGAACACATGGCACAGAGGAAGTTCTCCGTAAATGTGGGTCTGCTCCCCCTGCCCTGGTGACGTGCAAGGCTCAGCACCTTGCACTAACTTCCTGGACTCACTTGCCACCCCCACTCTGGCAGAGGGACCTCTCCCTCCTCCCTGTTCCTCCAGCATGTCATCCACACCTTGATCTGCACCTACCGCTGGAGATGGAGTCCAGTCAGCTCTGGACACGCCTGTCAGCTGGGTTCCCCAAAGGCCAGGTCTAAGCCGCCTTTACCTTTTCCCTGTAGAGCTCAGCTCAAGCCCAGCCATGGGCAAAGCGCAGGAAATGTGTGTGTGGGAGCAGTGAGATGTAGAGAAAGCAAAACAAAACAAAACAAAATAAAACAAAACAAAAAACCCATTGCCATTGAGTAGATTCCAACAGTGACTCCACATATTACAGAGTAGAACTGCCCCATGCAGTTTTCTTGGCTGTAATCTTTATGGGAGCAGACCGCCAGTGCCACTGGGTGCATTCGAGTCGCCAGCCCTTAGGTTAGCAGTCAAGAGCAAACATTCATGACATAAAGACCTCATTAATAATAACCTTAACTAGTATTTGTTGAAGGGCTCTGGTGGTGTAGTGGTTCAGGCATTTGGCTGCTAACCAAAAGGTCACCGGTTCGAACTCACCAGATGCTCCATGGGAGAAAGATGAGCCGGTCTGCTTCTGTAAAGATTTACAGCCTTGGAAACCCAATGGGGATTGTTATGAGTCAGAATCAACTCAACGGCAGAGAGTTTGTTTTTTTGTTTGAGTATTTGCTGAGCGTGTATTACATGCCCTGAAGGGTCTGTTGTTAGTTTTTGTCGCATCAGCTCTAACTCATGGCAACTCCACATACATCTTCCCCATTGTTGGTAAGCTGAAGCCCATTGCTGTGGCCCCTGTGTGTTTCGAGTGCTTTCTAGGAGCTCCGGTGGCGCAGTGCCTAAGGCATTTGACTGCTAACCAGAAGGCTGGCGCTTCAAACTCACCAGTCACTCCACAGAAGGAAGACGGGGCAATCTACGTCTATAAAAGATTTACCATCTTGGAAACCCAATGGGGTTGCTATGAGTCAGAATCGACTTGATGGCAGTGGGTTTTTTTTTTTTTTTTCCAGTCTAGGGGCCTCCTCATCCAGCACTATATTGGGCAATATTTTGTTGTGTTCCACTGTTGTGGTTGTTCCATAGGGGATCTTATTGGCTAATTTTTGGAAGCAGATTGCCAGACCTTCTTTGTCTGTCTCAGTCTGAAAGCCCTGTGGATGCCTATCCACCGTGGTGACTCTGCTGGTATTTGAAACCTCCAGCATCATAGCAACGGCCAGCCACCACAGTACAGCAAACCAACATCCAAGTGGTGGGTGTGTCACCTGTTGCTTTGTTATACTGTGGTGGCGGCGTGTTCTATGATGCTGGATATTTTACTAGAGCTTTCAGCCTAAGGCAGGCGAAGAAGAAAGATCTGGCAACCTACTCCCAGAAATTAGCCAGCGGAAATCTACTGCAATGGCAGCCAGTTTCTCACCCACAATCATTGACAGGGGCATCGGCACGGCTCGGCCAATTCGCAAAGAATTTTACTCAGGTTCTCATTTTAAAAAAAGCTTCTGCTTTTATTGTTATCACTAAAATAATTGTTGTTAGATGCCGTCTAAGTTAATATAGAGTGAAAATGTTAGAGAATTTAGAAAATAAAGAAAAACAAAGCACAGGGGGAAAAAAAATCACCAGTAATCCTACCTTCAAAGATAATTGGCATTAAGAGTAAAGATGTCTCCTTGAGGACTAAGGTGTGCCTGATACAAGCCATGATATTTCCAATTGCCTCGTATGCATGTGAGAGCTGGACAATGAATAAGGAAGACCGAAGAAGAGTTGATGCTTTTGAGTTGTGGTGCTGGGGAAGAATGCTGAAAGTACCATGGACTGCTAAAAGAACTAACAGATCTGCCCTGGAAGAAGTGCAGCCGGAATGCTCCTTGGAAGTGAGAATGGCCTGACTTCGTCTCACCTACTTTGGTCATGTTGTCAGAAGGGACCATTCCCTGGAGAAGGATGTCATGCTTGGTAGGGTGGAGGGTCAGCGAAAAAGGGGGAGGCCCTCAACGAGATGGATTGACACAGCGGCTGCAATGATGGGCTCAGGTAGAGCAAGGGTTGTGCGGCTGGTGCGGGACCGGGAAGTGTTTTGTTCTGTTGTACAGAAGGTCATTATAAGTCGGAGCTGACTCAATGGCACCTAACAACAACAACAACACCCTGTTAAAGGACCTTCTAGACATTTTCTTAGATAGAAATACTGCAAATACACAGAAATGCGCAGGGTATTTTAACAGCTTCCCAGGAACCCCCACAACTGAGATTTCAGCAGCAACCCTGGTGCCTGGAGAAGAGAACATGCAGGCTCTGCTAAGTCTCAGGTCATCCCATTCCCACTCATCTCCCAGATGCCTGCTCCAGTGCCCAGCACGTGGTGCAACTTCACCAGAAGTTAAAGGAATTGAATTCAGGCCAGGAATTCATTTCTCAGATTTCAGGAGAGTGTCGCTCAGCACCCTCATTTCCCTGAGCAAGGGAAAAAGAGGGGGGTTCCAGAAACTGAACACACCCTAAAGCCCATTGTGCTTGTGTTGACCTGATCTTTCTGCTTCCTTCCAGTTGAGATTAGGATTTGTCACTCTCCTTTACTTCCCCTTGGAGTTGGTGACAGAAGGAGGGGCAGAAGCCTTAAAACCCGAGTGTGCGTGTGGAGTCTGTCACGCCTGTGAACACACTCTGTGGTGTGATATGGTGACAAAAAAAAATATGTAAGAAAGTTGACTCTCCGTGACCTGAGTGACGGAAGTCCTTCGGGCTGGGAGTCTTTGAGGCCTCTCCCATCCACCTCCATGTCTGTCAAGTACAGTGAGTTTTCTTTGTGCCCCCAAGCCCTTCCTAAACCAAACAAACCAAACTCACTGCCATCGAGTCAATCCTGACTCATAGCGACCTCCAATGGGTTTCCAAGGAGGTAAATCTTTACAGAGTAGACTGCCCCATCTTCCTTCTGTGGAGTGCCTGGTAGGTTTGAACTGTCAACCTTCTAATAAGCAGTCAAATGCTTTAGGCACCACACCACAAGCTCGTCCTGTTGTTGTTGTTGTAGTTATGTGCCGTCAAGTCAGCCCTGACTCATAGCGACCCCTCCTTGGGTTTCCGAGGCAGTATCACTACGGAAGTAGGATTGCCCAACCTTCCTTCCGAAGAGTGCCTGGTGGATATGAACCGCCAGCCTTCTGGTTAGTAGTCAAGTGCCTTAGGCACTACCCTATCAGAGCTCCCTCATAAAGATTTACTACCTTTGAAAACCAATGGAGGTTGCTATGAGACAGAATCAACTCAATGGCAGTGATTTTTTTTTTTTTCCCCATCATCACTGAGCTGTGCTGTGGTGGTGGTGGTGCTCAGAGTCTTGGGGTCTCTCTTTTTCTCTTCAAAGTAGTAGGAAGCCTCATAACATCTTTCCCTGACACCAGTTGCCAATCCCCACCCATGGTGACCCTATGTGGGTCAGAGTAGAATAGAACTTCGTAGGGTTTTCAAAATGGGAGCTCTGGTGGCATAGTGCCTAAGACACTTGACTGCTAACCAGAAGGCTGGTGGTTCAAACCCACCAGCCACTCCTCAGAAGGAAGGTTGGGCAATCCACTTCATAGTGATACTGCCTTGGAAACCCAAGGAGGGGTCGCTAGGATCAGACCTGACTTGACGACAGTGAGTTTGGTTTTTGGTCTTTGGAATCTTCAGAAGCAGCTCACCAGGCCTTCCTTCTAAGGGTGGACTCCAACAGCCAGCCTTCGGGTTATCAGCCAAGCAGGTGACAGCCTGTATCACCCCAGGGGCTCCACCTTTCCCTCAGGGCTCTGCATTTTGGACGGGGGATGTGCCACAAAGGTAACTGTTTGCATCACTGTGGGGTTGGACATGGAGCACTAGGCCCCCGTCTGGCTGCCCAGCCATGGGAAATCCGGGACAGGGGCCAGTGGAGGTTTCAGCACTGCTTCTTGAATGTCTGGGGCCCAAACCAGGGCCGTGGGAGGGAGACCAGCCAGGGTTCCTGTCACTTTTGTCATCCTTGTTCAGAACATGAAGGGCCAGTCTGCACCAACAAGAGCCATGTCAATCTCCAGGCAGCAGGGCAAGGCTGGGGGACACCACAGTCCCAGGGGCCTGGTCCCATCCTGGAGAGAGACACATCCTACCCTGCCCAGGGGTGCCCTGCAGTGGCAGCTGGGCTAGCTGGGGATGGCGCTGCCCCGAGAGTCTGATCCTCCATGTGCCTCGGGCTGCATTTCCCCTGGGCCTTGGATTTTGTATCAACTCAATAAGATCATTGGCCTGGCTGGTAATAGTACCCACCTCTGCATGGTCTCCCCATTCACCAACACTGTCACAACAAAGCTTCTGAGAGAAGCCTTATTCACTCCAGTTTACAAAAACAACAACAAAAAAAAAACAGACACAATGTCGTTGAGTTGATTCCAACTCATAGCAACCCTATAGAATAGAGTAGAACTGCCCCATGGGGCTTCCAAGGCTGTAAATCTTTACAGAAGCAGATTGCCTCATCTCTCTCCCAAAGAGTGGCAGGTGGGTTCAAACCACCAATCTTTTGGCTAGCAGCTGAATGGCTTAACCACTATGCCACCAGAGCTCCTAGTTTACAAAAGAGAGACTACAACTCAGACTGGCTAAGTGACAGCCCAAGGATCAGCTTCCCATTTTCTCCAGCTCCAGCAAGAAGACGCTTCAGCGCTTTCCTTTTCCAGGTCTCTCAAGTCTCCACTGAATCTTCGCTGACATCTTCAGGCTGCCCATCAGAGACGTTGTAGGGAGTAGCCTGCTTGGGAGTGACCTGAAGAACTATCTCCCTCCTGTGATGGGGTTAGCCATCCAACTTCTTTCTCCCCCACTGCTCCTTCCACTCCCCTTCTTCTCCCTCCTGGTTCCTACCTTCCAGAATGTGACACACAGATTGAGATGATTTTTAGGGGCACACAGTGTTATTTTGGGTGGTAAATGAACAATGTATCACAAGGCAAGAAAAGTACTTAATTCTTTCTTCTCAATTCTCTATCATTCTGATCCTATTGAGGAGACAGTCCCAATTTGATGATGCTCTTTCTTTTAACATTTCTAACATAACTTTATTTTTAGCACACTTAATTTTACAATTACTTTCTATTTTAGGTAAGCAAAACAAAAAGCTTCATTATGTTTTAATATTTTTTAATTTTGTATATGCCTACATATATACCTTCTTGTTCTTGTTAGGGGCCGTCAAACATCTCAGTAACCCTATGGACAACAAAAGGAAACCCTGCCTGGTTCTGTGTCTTCCTCACATTCATTGCTACGCTTGGGCCCATTGTTGCCGCCACTGTGTCCTCCATCTTGTTCTGGGTCTACTTCCTTTTCACCAATCCTCTACCTTACCAACCAGGATTTCTTTTTCCAGGGACTGGTCCCTTTTGATAATTTGACCAAAGAACTAGAGACGAAGTCTGACCATCCTTGCTTCTAAGAAGCGTTCTAGCTGTACGTCTTCCAAGACACAGGGGTTTATCCTTCTGGCAGTCCATGGGATATTCAATATTCTTTGCTAACCCCATGATTCAAATGAATCAACAGGAGTTTATTCTCTTACAGTTCGGGAGGCTAGAAGTCTGAGTTCAAAGTGCCAGGCTCTAGGGGTTATGTGAAAGCCCCTCAACCTTGATCTTCAGCTCTGCCTCTTGCTCCCGGCCCACTGAAGCTAGAGGCATCTCTTCACTCAGGCAGCTACTGGCTGCTGAGGCTAACAAGCCCAAGGTCGACAAAAAAAGTGGCACAGTCCCGATGTCACCAAACCACATGGCAGGCCATTGATTTAAGTCCAATGAAAGTCCCATGGTCAGCAGAGCATGGCAGGCTGCTGAACAATGACACAGGTACATGTAGAGTTAAAGTGTGTGACAAGCTAGAGACCATTCCTCAAGGCTTCTCCTTATATACAGGAAGCAGACCACATACCCAAAGGCAGCTACTCAGCTGCTTGTGGTAGATCCCACCATGGAGCTGACTGCCAGTCTCATCATGGGAAATAACCATCACCAGCTGCCCAGCCACTCAACCAGGCCCAGCCAAGCTGCCACACAAACTTAACCACCACACATACCTTAGTCCCCAAGGTGACGTTTTTACTTCTTAACACCTTAAAGAAGTCTTTTGCAGCAGATTTGCCCAGTGCAACATGTCGTTTGATTTCTTGACTACTGTTTCCATTGGTGTTAATTGTGGATCCAAGTAAGGTGAAATCCTTGACAACTTCAGTCTTTTCTCCATTTTCATGATGCAAATTATTGGCCAGTTGTGAGGATTTTCATTTTCTTTATGTTGGGATGTCAAGCATTCTGAAGGCTGTAGTCTTTGATCTTCATCAGTAAGTGCTTCAACCGGAAAAAAAAAAAAAAAACACCGCCATTGAATAGATTCCAACTCGTAATGACCCCTATTGGGTTTCCAAGGCTGTACTCTGTAGGGAAGTAGATTGTCTCATCTTCCTCCACAGCAGCTGGTGGGTTTGAACCACTGAACTTGGGGTTAGCAGCTGAATGCCTTACCCACTACACCACCAGAGAGTTTAAAGTCCTCTTCAATTTCAGCAAACAAGGTTGTGCATATGCATATCCCAGGTTGTTAATAAGTCTTCCTCCAATTCTCATGTGCATTCTTCTTCATATTGTCCAGCTTCTCAGATTATTTGTTCAGCATACAGTTAACTAAGGATACGACACTGACGTATACTTTTTCTGAGTCTAATCCATGCAGTGCCCCATGTTCTGAAAGACTGCCTCTTGGTCTATATACAGGTTCTGCGTGAGCACAGTTAAGTGTCCTGGAATTCCTATTCTTTGCAATGTCATCCATAATTTGTTATTATCCACACAGTCAAATGTCTTCACACAGTCAATAAAACACCAGTAGGCATCTTTCTGGTGTTCTCTGCTTACAATCAAGATGTATCTGACTTGAGCAATGATATTCGCCATCCCACATCCTCTTCCGAATCCAGCTTGAATTTCTGGCTCTTTCCTGCTGAGGTACTGCTGCAACCATTTTTTAATTATCTTCAGCATCATTTTATTTGTGTGTGATATTAATGATATTGTTCAATAATTTCTGCATTCCATCAGATCACCTTTCTTTGGAATAGGCATGAATATCAATCTCTTCCAGTCAGTTGGCCAAGTAGCTTCCAAATTTCTTGGCCTAGATGAGTGAGTGCTTCCAGAGTTGCACCCATTTGTTGAAACTTCTCAATTAGTATTCCATCAATTCCTGGAAACTTGATTTTCACCACTGCCTTCAGTGTAGCTTGGACTTCTTCCTTCATACAGTCACCTCTCGATCACACGCTTCCTCCTGAAATGGTTGAATATCGACCGATTTTTTTTTTAGTACAACGACTCTGTGTATTCCTTCCACCACCTTTTGGTGCTTCCTACACTGTTCAATGTTTTGCTCATAGAATCCTTCGATACTGCAACTCAAGGCTTGAATATTTTGTTCAGTTCTTTCGGCTCAAGAAATGCTGAGCATGTTCTTCCCTTTTGATTTTCTAACTTAAGGTCTTTGAACATTTCATGATTACACCTTACTTCATCTTCTAGAGCCGCCCTTTGAAGTCTTCTGTTCAGTTCTTTTACTTCATCATTTTTCCTTCCGCTTTAGTTATTCTTCATTTCAGAGCAAGTTTCAGAGTCTCTTCTGACATCCATTTTGGCTTTGTTTTCTTCCCTGTCTTTTCATTGACCTTTTGCTTTCTTCATGTATGATGTCCTTGATGTCATGCCACAACTCATCTGGTCTTCAATCATTAGTGTTCAATGCATCAAATCTATTCTTCAGATGGTCTCTAAATTGAGGTGGAATATATTCAAGGTTGTACTTTAGCTCTTGGGGAATTGTTTAAATTTTCTTCAGCTTCACCTTGAACTTGTATATGAGCAATTGATGGTCTGTTCCACAACTGATCGCCTTTTTCTGACTGATAATATAGAGTTTCTCCATAGTCTGTTGCCACACATGTAGTCAATTTGATTCTTGTGTATTACATCTGGCAAAGTCTACGTACACAGTCTCATTGTGTTGTTACAAAAAGATATTTGCAATGAATAAGTCTTTGGTCTTGCAAAATTATATCATGTGATCTCCAATGACGTTTCTATCACCAAAACCATATTTTCCAACTACTGATCTCTTTTTGTTTTCAACTTTCATATTCCAATCACCAGTAATTATCAATGCACCTTGATTGCACGTTTGATTAATTTCAGACTGCAGAGTTGGTAAAAACTTCAATTTCTTCATCTTTGTCATTAAGCTCTGGTAGCGTAGTGCCTAAGGCACTTGACTGCTAACCAGAAGGCTGGAGATTCAAACCCACCAGCCACTCCTAGGAAGGAAGGTTGGGCAATCTACTTCTGTAGTGTTACTGCCTGAGAAACCCGAGGAGGAGTCACTGTGAGTCGGGTCCTACTGGATGGCACATAACAATAACAACAACAGCAACAACATAAATTTGAATAATAGTTGTATTAACTGGTCTTCCTTGCAGGTGCATGGAAACTAGCCCATCACTGACAGCTTTGTATTTCAGGACAGATCCTGAAATGTTGTTTTTGTTGATGAACAGGACTGTTCCTCTCCAGCTAGTCATTCCCAGCATCGTGGACCATGTGATTGTCCAGTTCAAAATGCCCAATACCAGTCCATTCGAGCTCACTAATGCCTAGGGTATGTACCTTCAA
This sequence comes from Orycteropus afer afer, assembly GCF_000298275.1. Taxonomy (NCBI): domain Eukaryota; kingdom Metazoa; phylum Chordata; class Mammalia; order Tubulidentata; family Orycteropodidae; genus Orycteropus; species Orycteropus afer. The sequence goes on along the minus strand of NW_006921717.1, from coordinate 8,317,145 downwards.
GAGTTCCACTTCACTTTTGACAGCTTCGAAATTTCCTTGATTCATACCTTGCACATTCCACATTCTGATTATTAGCGGATATTTGCAGCTCCTTCTTCTTGTGTTGAGTCGTGCCACATCAGCACGAATGAATGAAAGTCCCAAAAGCTTTACTCCTTTGTCTTTAAGATCGACTCTACTTTGAGGAGATAGCTCTTCCCCTTCACATTTTGAGTGCCTAGTGCCTTCCAACCTGAGAGGCTCATCTTCCCGCACTGTCAGACAATGTTTCACTGTTGTTTGTAAAGTTTTCACTGGCCAGTTTTCTCAGAAGTAGACTTCCATGTCCTTTGTCCCAGTGTGTTTCAGTCTGGAAGCTCTGCTCAAACCTGTCCCCCATGAGTGACCCTGCTGGTACTTGATACACCAATGGCATAGCTTCTAGCAGCACCATAACACACAAGCCGCCACAGTATGATAAACCAACAGACAAGTGGTGGACATAAATGGAATAACATACGTAGTTCTTCTAAGTATAGCCTTGTGTCTTTTCCTTTAACTGCTTGCTTCATCTCTCATCCTCCTCTCTTCTTCCACCAACATGACGTTGCCTCAGGACCAGCTGCACAATTTGTAGGCCCCAGTGCGAAATAAAAATGGAGGGTTCCTTGCTTAACAATTTCTGAGTTCCCAGATGACAGCCCCTTGTTCAACAGTTACTAAGAGCTCCAAAATGGCGTAACAGAGCTTTAAACCAAGTGTGGGGCCCTTTAAGGTATGGGACTCTGAGTGACAGCACCAGTCAAAACTCATGAAGCCTGTCTTTCCCCTTTCCCTCAAGCCCACTCAGTTTTAACATTCTGTGTGTGTTCTTCCACACTTACCTCCACGTTCATATAACCAGCCCTTACAGAAGGGTTGTCTTATAAAAGTTGTTTCACGTGTTATACACCTCTCTGCAGTTCGTTTGTTTTCCTCGTTCAACATAGCGTGGAAATTTCTCCAGCTGGAGCCAATCTATGTCATTCTTTGTAGAGACTTCATTAGAGCCACACTGGAAGGGGACTGTCACTTATTCAGCTGTTCCCTGGCAGATGGGCATTCACTCTGTTTTCAATATTTTGCTGCTCAAAAAACTTTGCAATGAACGTTCTTGTCTTTGGTGTCTTAATGCTGTGAAGCAAACGCACAGCAAAGGGTTAAGTTTCCTTTTGAAATAAATTTATTGCAGCAAGAAATGTGAACTGATGTAATGAAAAGCACAGGTGGAGGGTGGTAGCCAGGGTAAGGTAATAATGATGTCCTGAGGGCACAGACCTTGCCCTGGGTCAGGGTGGGAGGAGGGTGGGGGGTAACTTCTGCTTTTGTCCCTGTAACCCAGAAGTCAGAGAACCCAAAAGCTTGGCTGTCTTCTTGGGATGTTGTTGTTTTGTTGTTGTTATGTGCCATGGAGTTGGACCCGACTCATAGCGACCCCTCCTTGGGTTTCCGAGGCAGTATCACTATGGAAGTAGATTGCCTCATCTTCCTTCCGAGGAATGGCTTGTGGGTTTGAACCACCAGCCTTCTGGTTAGCAGTCAAGTGTCGTAGGCACTACGCTACCAGAGCTTCTTGGGGTAGGGGAGGGGAAACACCTACGGCAGAGAAAATAGAACCCTGAGTGGATCTGACATCAATAAACCTCCGCAGGGACAACTGCCCCTGGAACTGGCAGCTCCTCCTCACTGTTTCATTCACTCAGTCAATTCACAGACATTGTGTCAGGTGCCCTGGGAACACAGGCCTGGGCCATCCCTGGGCCCTGCCTGCCGGGGTTTTCTGGTTTAGAGGAAAACACGCCAGCCGTTTTGCAAAAGAAAGTGGTTTCCCAACCCAGAAAGAGGAGACATGGAACTGAGCTAGAGTACCACCCCCATCTGCCATATAGTCACACTCCCATTCATACAATCATACATACACATACGGTCATACACAATCATACAGTCACACCCACACATAGTCACACTCACACACAGTCATACACACACACGGTCAACACACACACAATCACCCTCACACACATGGTCACACACAATCATGCTCACAGTCACATCCACACAAGTCACACTCACACACAGCCACACTCACCTGCAATTACACATACACACAATTCCATTCACATAGTCATGCACAATCATACAGTCACACCCACACAGTCACACTCACACATGGTCATACACATAAACACAGTCACATACAATCACACACAGTTGCACACAGCCACACCCACACATGGTCACACGCAATCATACAGTCACCCACACAAGTCAGTCACATGCAGTCACACTCACATGCAGTCACACTCACATGCAGTTTTACACACAAAGGTCACACACACAATCACACTCACACACATGGCCGTACACACAATTGCACACAATCCCTCACATACACACAGCGGCCAGCCGCCCAGTCTGTCCTCCAGACACACATGGAAATATTGAAAACTGCACTGAGCGCGGGTACCGTTGCTGTGGGAACCAGGGCTATGAAACCCTAGCTTGTGGGTGTCTGAATTCCCTCTCTGACTGTTACATGGCCTTGGAGTTTGTGCTCTGAATTCTGAGTCATCGCCCCTTCAGGGTCAGGCTGGGTAGCCAACCAGCGAGTCAGTGAGGATGTGCCGGGAACAGCTGACTGCTTTCTGTCCAAGTGATGGGGGGCCTAGGCAGGTGCCTGTAGGAGGACTGTACACCTGCATGTGTGTGTATGTGTGTGCAGGTGTGTGCGTGCACACACCCTTATCTGGATGTGAGTCTGTGAGTCTTCCCAGGCGAAGCTCTGAGAACACGAAGCAGCTGTGACTCAGTCTTCAGCCTCTGTATCAGTCAGGCCAGACTGTGGTAACAAGTGCCCCCCAAGACCCTCATGCTTCACAAAAAAAGGTTTACTTCTACACACACAAAATCCCGGTAGGTCGACACCCCTTCCATCTTACAGCCTCTAACATCGTTAGCAAAACACACCAGTTGCCGCCCAGCTGACTGCTTTGTGGTGACCGCACGTGTGTCAGAGTCGGACTGTGCCCCACAGAGGTTTCAATGGCCGACTTCTCAGAAGCAGACTGCCAGGCCTGTTTTCCAAGGTAGCACTTGGACTGCCACCTTTTCGACTTGCAGCCAAATGCATTAACCTTCACACCGCCCAGGGACTCCAAACATCGCTATAAAACCAGAAACCAAACTCACTGCCACAGAGTCAATTCTGATTCATAGTGACCCCCTTTGGGTTTCCGAGGTGAATCTTTATGGAAGTAGATTGCCCAGTCCTCCTTCCGTGGAGTGACTGGTAGGTTTGAACCTCCAACCTTCTGGTTAGCAGTCAAATGCCTTACACACTACACCACCAGAGCACTAAGCAAACATCACTATAGCAGGGCAAAAAGAGATGGAGGAGACTCACTGGTTCTTAAGGAATTGCCTTGGTCCGGAAGGGCACACGTCCTTCTGCCCAGACTTCAGTGGAGTCAACCTAACTGCAGGAGAGGCTGGGGAATGTGGAGGGGCTGGTCTCTGAGCACACGGTCCCTGCCACAGTCTCCCTCTGGCCTTCTGGCAATCAGTACATCCTGACCCAGAGTGGTTCAAACCCTGGATCTGCTACCTGCTGGCTGGGCGGCCTCAGGTGATGCACCAGTCAACGTCCCGACAGGATACAGGCAGCACACTCATAGTAGGAGGGTGTGAAGGGGGCTTGCTTATGAAGGGACTATGTATAAAAGCTGCTGTAGCCAGCAGGGGCTGGGAGACCCTGAGCTGTTACCACACAGGGCCCAAGGAGACAAGGACAGGGAGTGGTCAATGGGACCCAGAAGGAGACAGTCATGAGCATGTTGGCCACCTTGCGAGGTGTGGTGGCCTTCACAGGATGGACACAGCCTGCCATGGGACCTCACAGGAAGGGAGCCAAAGGAATAAACACCCCCAATTCACTCTCCCTGTTCCTAGCTCTGCTGAAGTTCCTACTGGCTGAACCCAAGGGAAGCCAAAGGGCCCAGGAAGCCATTGAGTTTATCCAAACAGGTTAGCCTCCGGGGCAGAGTGCTGTGGAAGGACAAATTATCTGACACAGGCAATCATTTTCCACTCTTAGGGCCTCTGTTTCCTAATCTGTTAGATGGGACTGCTCACTGCGATACTGAAGGCAAATAGAATAATCTGTGCAAAGGCCTGGCACGTGATAAGCACCTCAGCAGATGACACCTTTTCAGTGTCTGAAAGCACTTTGTAATTTAATGGTTCCCAACCCACGATGCTCTGGTTATCCTAAAGTTCGATATGAAATTCTCAGACAGATTCTCTAAACAGAATTGTTTTCCCTAAAAACAACTACCATTTCTGAGTTTCTTCTGTATGTCAGGTATTTTATAGTTATTTTCTCATTTTAACCTCACAATACTTTCCTAAGTGTTACTGCCAACAAATGGGGACTCTGGCACAGAAAGGTTAAGTAACCTGCCCATGGTCACACAGCCAAGAAGAGGTTTCTGACCCCTGAAGCCCACAGCATCCTTCCTTGATCTATTCTGATTTCTGAGCACATGCTAGCAGTTGATAGACGCAGAGAAGGCTGCAACTGCAAAGCTGGAGAATTCTTCCTACTCTGGAAAGAGGAAAACGCACCCAAGGCCCAGGATGGAGTGTTTCCACAGGTCTCTACAGTCACAGTGGGCTCTGGAAACTGCCCTGCCATCTTGGGGGCTCTGTGCCCTCCCGAGCCTGAGCTCACTCACCCACAGGCTGCTGCTGGTCAATTTCAGGTCCCTCGACTCCAGCGCAGCCCGACCAGCTCAACACCAGCCGTGCAGAGAGCGAGCCCTCGGAGCCAGGTGAGGAAGCAGTCATTCTGGGGGGTCCACAAGAGGCTTTTCCAGATCAAGTAGGTGGCACCCAGGGTGATGGGAAAAGGAAGCAGACTTTTAGGTACCAGGTAAGGTCCTGGCTTCAGACAACACTTCTGCTTCCTGACATAATGCCTGAACCCCCATTAGAGTCACTCTGAGATCTTAGAATTCATCTCTGAGAGGCCTGATGAGAAGACAAACCCCTGAGCAAGATATTCAGAGAATACTTTAAGGGGGTTGGTTAAGAGCAAACTAAAGAACCGTTTGTAGGAGGGGGTGGGGTTCACCAGGTGGTTTTTTATTTACTCTACAGATAAGTATTAAGCACTGACCCTGCAAAGCTGTTGGGGGTGCAACCCTGGGCAAAAATGGGCAGGTAGTTCCCCAATGTGGGGCTCTGGGGAAGGAAGGACCTCTATCAATGAAATAGTCCCCATCCCAGCGTCTTTCAGGGACGCCCTCCAGGGTCCTAGGACACCTGGCTACCTCTGTGTGGAACCCTCAGGGAAAGCAGTGTCCACTGTGGCCAAGGCCCCCAAACCTATAACTTTGCTCTAATTTCATCAGGGGGTCCCCTTGGAGGCAGGGGCAGAGGAGGGTTTGTGGAGACTGTCACTCCAAGCCTAAGTCACCCTAACCTCCAAGGCCACCTCAGAGCCTCACCTTCTCTTGACTCTAAGGAGAACCAGAAGGCAAGGCCTCAAAGAGGTTCTGAGGTGAGCCGGCAGCCCCATTTTGCAGAGGGGGAGGCTGGGGTCCGGAGATGGGTAGGGCATTGTTCGAGGTCACACAGCGGGTTAGTGGTGAGCCTGGACTGCTGCCGGCCCTGCCCCTGGAATGGGCAGAGTCACAGTCCTCTGAGGCCTCAGCCTGCGTGTGATGCCTGCAGGGGAGAGACTCGGGGTGCGCCTGGTGAACGGAAGCAGCCGCTGTGGCGGGACTGTGGAGGTCTGGCTCCGGACAGCCTGGGAGCCAGTGTGCGGGGCGCTGTGGGACAACCGCGCCGCGGAGGCCGTGTGCCACGCCCTGGGCTGCGGCGGGGCACAGATGTCCACCCAGGCCGCCCCGACGCCCGGGGAACCACCTCCCGGGGCCGCCGCCGGGAACGCCAGCGAGGCCTGGAACGCCACCCAGGCCTTCGCACCCGCCATCCTGTGCCACCAAGCCGACTGGCAGTTCTGCGAGGTGCAGGGCGACGCGTGTAGCAGCGATGAGAGAGTGGCCCAGGTCACCTGTGCAGGTAGGAGTGAACCCCTCCGGCCCGCTGTAGGGTGCCTGCTCGCCCCACCCCCCAGGCCTTCAGCCACTGCCCCTCACTCCTGCCCCCAGCACTCGCCAGTGGGCCCGAGGCTCACCCGCTGACCTCCAGTTCCCCGCGCCCCCAAACGCCAGCACCACAGGTTCCCACCCCAGGGGGCTGCAGCCATTGGATCTCCCATTTCCTCAGATTGGGCCCTCAGACTCCTCCCCCACCTACAAATACAGATGGGACACTCTGTCCCCAACCTGACTGCTTGAGTCTCCAATCCTAACTGGGTCTCTATCTCTGCCCACTGCCCTCTCCATCTCTATCACCGCCCCTTTCCCCACCGACGACAGGTTTCCTGGGACCTCTAGCACAGTCCCTCCCTTGACCCTAGACCAGGTCTCCAGGCCCCGCCCACCAGGGCCTCCAGTCCCGCCCACCAGGTCACCAGCCCCTCTCATTGGGTCCACAGCCCTACCCGCAACCCGCCCACTACGCATCACCCCCTCCTCCACCCCTTCCCTTCCTCCCTTCGGCCCCACCACCCACAAAACACTTCCCCTGGGGCACCCACGCCCACCCTCAGAGGACCGTGCACTGCGGCTGAGGGACGGTGGCGGCAGATGCGCGGGCCGCGTGGAGATGCTGGAGCGCGGAGAGTGGGGCTCGGTGTGCGACGACACGTGGGACCTAGAGGACGCCCACGTGGTGTGCCGGCAACTGGGCTGCGGCTGGGCGGTCCAGGCCCTTCCTGGCTTGCACTTCGACCCCGGCCAAGGGCCCATCCACCGGGACCAGGTGAACTGCTCCGGGTCGGAAGCCTACCTGTGGGACTGTCCTGGGCTGCCTGGAGACCGCTACTGTGGCCACAAAGAGGACGCAGGCGTGGTGTGCTCAGGTCAGTGGGCTGTATGGCAGAACCGAGGTCATCCATAAACACTTACGGAGGGCCTACTGCACACCAGGCGGGGGGTAGTGCTGGGGAGATGGACGCTGCCGCTGGCAGGCACCGTCAGGAGGGGAGAGGAGACCTGGGCAAAAATACTCAGGAGAGAAGTGGGAAATGCCCTAGATCAGGTCAAATTTAGGGGCACTGGCAATCCAGAGAGGAGGGGTAAGCCCCATTGTACCCCCTGGAGAGGGAGACACTGCACGTATGACTCTTCCTTAGAGGGGTTTGGTCACGTGATCCAGAGCCAGAAGTGCAGGGGAGAGTGGAGGCAGGGAGGCCCTTGAAGCTGTCCGGATGCGGCCCAGTGAGGCTCTGCTCCACTCAATCCTTGTCCTCATCTGCCCAGGAATCGCCGGGCTCCTGTTAGAACACAGATTCTGATTCGCCAAGTCTAGGGCAGTGCTTGGGGATTCTGCATGTCTAACAAGATCCCAGGCAACATTGATGCTGCTGGTCCATGGACCGCACTTTGAGAAGCAAGGCTCTGGGGTATGGAGAAGGAGCCCTGGTGGCACAGTAGTTAAGCGCTCCACTGACAACCGAAAGGTGGGTGGTTTAAACCCACCAGCAGCTCTGTGGGAGAAAAGACCCAGTGATTTGCTCCGTCAAAGATGACAGCCTAGGGAACTCTATGGGGCAGTTCTGCTCTGGCCTACAGAGACACTACAAGTCGGAATCGACTTGACAACACACAACAAGAAGAATGGGGCAGGACACAAGGTCAGAGTGTACAGGGAGGATGAGAGAGATGTGGATGTGAGAGGGAGAGTATGTGGGAAATGGAGACTGATTGGCTGGGGTGGGGGCCCTGCATAGATAGGTCTAGCCTGGGGGGCTGGTTTCAACCAAAAGGATCCTGACCTGTCCCCCACGTTTCTGCACCCCCGCAGAGCACCAGTCTTGGCGTCTGACAGGGGGCACGGACCCCTGTGAGGGGCAGGTGGAGGTCTACTACCGTGGGGTCTGGAACACGGTGTGTGACAGTGAGTGGTACTCACCAGAGGCCATGGTCCTCTGCCGGGCCTTGGGCTGTGGGATCCTGGACAGAGTGCCCAAAGGGCTGCCCCACTCCTTGCCGGGCAGGATGTACTACTCCTGCACAGGAGAGGAGCCCACCCTCTCCGACTGCTCCTGGCGGTTCAACAACTCCAATCTCTGTAGCCAGTCGCTGGCGGCCAGGGTCCTCTGCTCAGGTATCGCCCTCTCCCACCCCACCCCCTCCTTAGAGCCCTAAGACCCATGTCCTAAGAAGTTGCAGCCCAAGGACCAGGGCGTGGACTAGATCAGGCATGACAAATACTGGCATAAGAGGCACCACTGCCCTTACCATGCCCAGGCAGACATTACTAATTGATCAGGGCACTCTTTTCCACAGATCCTTGACTCAGCCCGAGAATCATGAACCCAATATTTATTAAGGCATTATTATATGCTAAGTGGGGTCAGTGGTGGTTCAGTGGCAGAATTCTCACTTCCCATGCGGGAGACCCAGGATCAATTCCCAGCCAATGCAACCACACACAGCCACCACCCGTCTGTCACAGAAGCTGCTGTGTTGCTAGGCCACTGGACAGGTTTCAGCAGAGCTTTCAGATTAAGAAGAAGTAGGAAGAAAGGCCTGGTGAACCACTTTTGAAAATCAGCTAATGAAACCCTGTTGATTACAACAACCTGATCCACAGCTGACCCTGGGAACCTTGCAAGGGCAGGCAGCATTTCACTCTGCTGGGCATGGGGTCAGCCTGAGTTGGCATGGCAACAAAAGACACTGCCTGATTTGATGGCAGACAACAATAACCACGGTACGTTCAGCAGTGGTCCTTCCTGACTGGCATTGGCTTGGGAGATAAAACCAATGTGCTCTCCCCAGGCTTGCAAGAATATTAAATTAAAATATCATGTTAAAACTAATATTAGGGGAGACTACCACTAATACCAGGTACCACATCTGGAACCCCTAACGTGCCAGCAAGCACTCAGCATATTGTATTCTCAGTAAGCCTCCCACCTACTCTGTGGTGTGCATTTTACCGTATTTCACTGAATCTGAGATAGCATTGATTATAAGTCACAGCACTGTTTTATGTACCATGAAGAAAGAAAAAAGAAAAAAAAAAAATGCTTCCCACAACAGCTCTTGAGACATGTCAGTTGCAATGCTCGTCTTGATTTCAGAGGTGTGCCAAAGCGAGCGTTAGACGTGAAGAAACACAGTTTGGAAAACACACTGTGAATTCAGACTCCTGGTTACGAAGGCCGGCACTGTGGTTTACCAGATGGGCGGCTGTGAACAGCCCGTCAACCTCCCCCCGGGCTTCAGTATCCTGGATGCAAGGGTTTTGATACTGGCCCCTCCCAGGGCTGCTGGGAAATCAGCCTGTCCTTGCAGGAGACCTCTGGATGCTCCCTCCCTTACCTGTCAAGTGGGAATGCTGACTATGACAGTGGCGAGGACCTCCAGACTGAGTGGGAAGGGGATGTGTGGTCTGGAGCAGATTATACAAACCAGCAGCCAGCTGCCCTGGAGTCCTTCTGACCCATGGTGACCCCACGTGTGTCAGAGCAGAGCTGTGCTCCGTGGGCTGCTCAGAGGCTGATTTTCAGGAGGTGGCCAGGCCTTTCTTCAGGGTGCCTCTGGGTTGACTCAAACTGCCAACCTTTTGATCAGCACCCAAGTGTTAACTGTTTGCACCACCCATTAACCCCTTTAGTTTAACCAAAGAATTTTCCCACTATTTAATCCAGCGGGGAGCTGGGATCTCTTTAGCCATGTCCCCCAGATGGGCACTCACCCCCAGTCCTAGGACGCCTGTCTGTCGTGTTCAGTTTCTAGGCCTGGCACACAGTAGGTGCTCAGTCAGTATGTGTTATGTTAATGAGCACTGCTTTCTGACAGGTTTCCGCAATCTGTCCTCTCCTGAAGTCTCCTCTAGTCTTCAGCCGGTCACTGCAGGTGAGTGTGGCTAACTCTGCAGCCTCTCAGGGTGTGTGTGTGTGTGTGTGTGAGAGAGAGAGAGAGAGAGAGACAGAGTGTGTGTGTCTGCTTAGGAGGGACCTGCTGGCCTGTCCCCCTAACCCCCATCTCCAGATTTACCTTGAGGGGGGCTTGCACTCTTACCACCCTCCATCCCCCACATCAGCCCCCTAACTCACAGAGACCTGACTTTTTCCCCACGCTCCTGTAGGGTAGGAGGATAGAGCTCCTTTGATCTCGCCTTGGGAGCTGGGGGTGACCCTGGCCCAGGAGTGGTGGGGGCCAAGGACAAGAGCCAGGGTAGTTAGAATGTTCCAGGCTTTATAGCCATTGTTTTCCAGCCCTTTAATCCTCCCAGCAGCCCAATGGGGAGGGGGACTGTCATGGTAACCCTTATACAGAGGAGGAGGTTGGCTCAGAGAGGGAGGGCAAGGCCAGTCTGGAATCCCATCTGAGGCTCTGAGCTCTGTATCATGCCTGGTCCATCCATCCACCAGGCCTGTGCAGTGAGGCTGGCACCAAGGCAGACTCCCTGGGTTCAAATCTCAGCCCTGACACTTGATAGCTATGTAGTGTTGGGTGCTCAGAACCTCTCTGAGCCTCAGCCTATAAATAAACCTCCCTCCTGGATGTACTGTGAGGCTTCAGTGAGTTAATTACTTTATTATGGAAAATATAAATGTAACAAAGCATTTGATAGTTCAACAATCTTCACACATACAGTTCAGTGACGTGAATTATGTTTTTCATGTAGTCTAACCATCACCCTTTTCTCTTCCCAAATTATGTATGCCATGATCCCCCAACAGAAGCTAAGCACTGAGAATGAGTTCATTTTTATAAGGTGCATAGGCTAGAGCTTTGTGCATGATAAGCACTGTCTGAGTGTCACCTGTTCCTATGATGTAGTCCAGGCATAGAGCCCCTTGGTCCCTCCCCCAGACCCTGAGGTCACCTTGGCAGGCCCAAAGTACTCCCAGATTGGCCCACTTCATGGAGCTGTATGCCCTTCTCCTGCCTCCTGGCTCCCTCTTACCTTCCTCAGACACTCTATAGAGGAGGGTGGGCCGGGGCCTTCGGAGGGTGGGAGGGGGAAGAGCACTCTCTGAGTGCGGCAGCCTGGCACTGTCTGAGGGCATGGCAGGGGGTCAAATGCTGGGAGTTGGTGCAGGCTATAGAGTGACTTCTGCCAGCCTCTCTGCCTGACATCCCTGCACAAACATGCCCGTTCACACCACCTCGGTACCTACTTTTTCCCTCAAGTCTGGGTGGGGGAGTCATGAGACGTCACAGGAGCAAAGAGAGACCCAGTCTCCAGGGACCCAAGGGACTCAGCCCTTGGTGCATCAGCCCTTTCCACAGCCCAGCCCCTCTGGGCCCTCATTCCACTGGTCTCCCCTTCGCCTAGCAGCCCCGCCTCTCCCTGACACACCTTTCAGTGCTGCAGCTAAATCCAGGTGGAAAGAGGGGGAGGAGGAAAGAGAGGCAAGGGAGGTGGTGGTCACCAAGGCCATCAGACACTGCTCCCACCCCTCACCCCGTCCTGACCTGTCCCTACCTTTCAAGCTAAGCAGGAGGCGTCTCCTGAATTGTCCAGTGAGGGAGGGCCCCGAGTGCACTATGGCAGCCTCCTTCCATTCGCATTCTTCTGGTTCTTTTAAGCAGAGATGGGAGAGGGGAGGGCAGGAGACCCAGCAGAGCAGAGGTAGAGCAGTGCCTGCTGGGAGGGTCAGTAAGCACGGAATGGACGGATGGATCTCGTTCTCCTCATGGTCTCTTCCCTGCAGAGGGTGGCTTGGAGTCACCTTCTCTGGAAAGCCAGCCTCGATCCTCCCACCTAGAGCATTAGTAGCCCTCATTGGGTTTCTTGCCTCCCAAGGTCCCTCTCCATATCCTCATCACCCCCATAATGGGTTGAGGTCTGCTTGCCAGCCTCCCCATGAGACACGGCCCCAAAAGGCCTGGGACAATGTTGCCATATTCGTATCCCCGGAGTCCAGTGTGCATTCTGTAATCGTCCATTGAATGAAGACTCCATGGTACTTGAATAATGGAACTTGAGGACAAGAGAGGAGAGTGGGCCCTGTAGGCTGGTGGTCAGAGGAATGTGTCAGGCAATACACGCTCAGTCAATTACACGTTCACTCAGTATGATTTATAGAGCACCAGCTGTATACCAGATACTTAAAAGCAGATGGCCAAGATTGACAAAAGGAAGGGAAGGGTGAGAAAGAGAAGTGGGTCAGCTGTGGAGGGGACGGAGCGGTCGGAAGGGCATTCTGCTTTCTCCTTGAGTTGGGGCTCTTGCTTCCAGAACCTTCTGTGACAGTGAGAACGGAGGACAAGGAATCTCAGGAGCTAATCCTCCTCATCTTCTGCATCATCCTGGGAATCCTCCTCCTGGCCTCCTTCATTTTCATAGTCTTCATCCTCTTGAAAATGAAAGGAAAATACGGTAAGTGCAGAGTTCTGGGAGCCAGGGGACAGGTCTAGGGACAGGAAGAAGCAGGCCTGAGGTGCAGCTGTCCCCGAGGACTATGAGCATTTGGGGGAAGCTCAGCAACGCGCCCACCCAGTGTGGCTCCTGAGAGCATCTCCTGAGGTGGAGGATTCTCCCAGCATGCTCTGCAGAGGTGGGCCTACCAGAGAGGACCAGGATACGTGTGTGGAGGCTGGGAGGTGTTGAAGTGAGAACAGACCCAGGTAGACTGGGGGGGGGGGCGAAAAAGGACTTGTAATGACTTGTGGATGCTCTGCCTCCCCTCCCTCAGCCCTCCCTGTCACGGTGAACCACCAGCACCTATCCGCCACCACCCCAGCAGGGATTAATAGCTATCAAGATGTCCCCATCACCATCCCCAAAGAAGGTAGGATGGTACCCATCCTGGTGGTGGGGCTGGCTGGGGAGGACACGAAGGCATGCCTTCTGGAGAGTTAGTACTACTTGAATCAGAACAGTGCCCCAGCTGGACACAAGGCCCGAGCTGGCCCACTAGCAGCTGTGGGACCTTGAGAAGGTCCAGCACCCTCTCTGGGCCTTAATGGGCAGATGGTACTTCCAGTTCATTCATCCTGGGATTTGCTTCCCAATTATGGACCAATGTAGGCCAAGAGTTTTTTGGATCTTAGTTCTCAGAGGAAAGTCTTACTCAAAACTCACTGCTATCGAGTTGATTCTGACTCATAGTGACTCCCACTGCGTTTCCAAGGATGTAAATCCTACAGAAGCAGACCACCTCATCTTTCTTCTATGGAGTGGCTTTAAGCACGGGAGCTCTGGTAGCATAGTGCCTAAGGCACTTGACTGCTAACCAGAAGGCTGGCGGTTCAAATCCACCAGCCACTCTCGGAAGGAAGATGGGGCAATCTACTTCCATAGGGACACTGCCTCGGAAACCCAAGGAGGGGTCGCTATAGTTTGGGTCTGACTCAATGGCACATAACAACAGCAACAGCCTTAAGCACTACACCACCAGAGCACCAGTTTGTGGCTTCAACAGCCCACATTAATCAGCCTCCCTGGCAGACCCCCATTAAGATTTTCCTGGAACATAATTCTATTTCGTATTTTCTGAATAAAAAAAAATGAGTAAATATCTAAATTTATACCTCTTAAAACTCTTGCCTAGCCAGTCAAGGTTAATGACATTGTATTATATTAAATCATTTCTACGAGGAAGAGTTCAGTGGCATGAAAACCAATACAAAACTCAGCCAAATATTAGGAATACTCTGTACATAGTGTTCATATACGCAGCAGACAATATGAACACAGTGCCAGGGACAAGGCCAGGTGTGCTCACTTGGAAACACCATATAGAGGTGAAGAGCCAGACTGCCTGCTGCTCTGGGCAAGGTGGTCAGCCTCTCTGTGGGAATACTAATGGACCTCCATCATGGAGTGAGTGTGAGGATGAAACAATTTTTGTTGTTGTTGTTGTGTTGTCGAGTTGGACCCGACTCATAGCGACCCCTCCTTGGATTCCTGAGGCGGTATCTCCACGGAAGTAGATTGTCCCATCTTCCTTCCGAGGAGTGGCTGGTGGGTTTGAATTGCCAGCCTTCTGGTTAGCAGTCAAGTGCCTTAGGCACTATGCTACCAGAGCTCCGAAATAATTTTTACTCTTTATAAATGTTCAAATAGTGCCTAGCATGTACTGAGTGCTGTATAAGTGTTTGTTACACAGACAAGTGTTAAGGGAGTCCCCATATTTGCGGTGGAGTAGGGAGAGGGGTTGGGAATCCAGGCTGGATAGTGTTCACCCTGCCTCTCTGCCTCCTTCCCACCAAGCATGTTCTCTTTCTCCCACCCTGTCCTTTCTGCCCGCCGTTTTGCCATACCCTCACTCTGCTCTCTTCCCAGTTCCCAAGCTGCCCATCCAGGTCCGGGCACCACCCGCTCAGGACTCGGACTCCAGCTCCGACTCGGACTATGAGCACTATGACTTCAGCGCCCAGCCTCCCGTGGCCCTGACCACCTTCTACAGTGAGTGCCTGAGGGACATGACCCATCACCCCAGGGAGCTCACCCAGCTGGCCAGGGCACCTTCCGTGGCTTCTGCCTGGTGACTCCTCCAAGGCGTGGCCAGAGTCCCCTTCTTACCCAGTGGATTGACTGTCCATGGTCCTGCACAGAAGTTTTCAAACTGCTTTGTGACCTTGGCCCGAGGGGTTCCAAGGGGCGGCTCCATCGGCTGAAGTTTCCTTCCCGTTTCCGCTCTGACCTCCTTCTCCCCCATGTTGGTCTCTGGCCAGGTGGGGTCCTCAGACCATACCCAGGCCCCCAGCGTTCACCAGATGGTGGCTGCATCGGTGTGAGACAGGAGGGAGCCCAGGCAGGGGACGCAGTTCTGATGGCTTCTTGCTCATTCATATTCCTTCAGCAGCTCCTTCTGCACTGTCTGACCCCGTCTCTGCCTTCCTCTCGCCATCCTCCACTGTGACCCCAGCTCTCACCTATTACACGGCTTGTCCAACTCTTTGGTCTGCTGCTGGGGTCAGGGAGCAGGGGCAGAAAGAGGAAAGACAGTGCTTAAGGCCAGGCCAGGCCGTGCTGGGAGGTTGGACCAGACCAGAGACTTCACTGGCAGAATCATGTGGGAGGGTGTCAGCAGTTCCGATTCCTGAGCCCCAGTCCACACCTGCTGGATAACTTAGGATGAGAGGTTGGCTGTGTGTGGCAGGCCTCAGGTGACCTGAGAAGCGGCAGGGGCCTCAGCTTCCCCTTTTTCCTCCTCTGCAGTCCCTCATCCTCATGATCCAGGAAGGCTCAGCACCATATCTGCACCCTACTCAGTGGAGCTGGGGGAGAGGCATCCCCTACCCCAAGGCAGGACCCCCGAGATGCTCACATCACTTCCACTAACGTGCCATTAGCCAGACCACAAACACACTAGCTGCAAGAGAGTCAGGAAAACAGCCTCCATCCTGGAGAGCTGTGGTCTCTGTTCTGGTTCCCCAGTGCCACTCTGACAGGAATATACCACAAATGGGATGGCTTTAACAAACAGGAGTCTATTCTCTTATGGTTTTCTGGAGGCTAGAAATCTGAGTTCAAAGTTCCAGGCTCTAGGGGCTGGGTGAAAGCCCCTCAACCTTGGGCTTCAGCTCTGCCTCTTGGTCTCAGCCCACTGAAGCTGGAAGTGTCTGTTCAGGCAGCTGCTGGCTGCTGAAGCTGACAAACCCAGGGTTGACAAGTGAAAAGGCAAGTCTCAATGTTACCAAACCACTAATTCAAGTCCAGAAAAAGTCCCAAGATCGGCAGGGCATGGCAGGCAGATGAACAACAACTTGACTACATGCAGGGTTCAAACGTGCCAAAAGGCTGGAGACCTTCCTCAAAGCTGCTTCTTATATACGGGAAGAAGACCACATCACTAAGGCAGCTACTTAGCTGCTCCAGTAGATTCCACTATGGAGTAAATTGCCAATGTCACCATGGGGAATGACTGCGTCCAGCTGCCCAGCCACTCAACCAGGCCCAGCCAGGTGGACACACAGTCTTAACTACCACCGCCTTCTAGGAGAGAGGGAGGGGAGGATGGCTGGTGGGGAGCAGCTAATGAACCAGGGCCTCAAGGGGTAGGATACAGATGGTCCTACCTCAGCTGGTCCAGGGACCAGTCTTTGGGAGCCACGGGGATGAGGTGTCTTGAGAATTCTGACCCCAAATGTGTATGATTCAAAAGACCCTGTCACTGCCATTGAGTCAGTTCCGACTCATAGCAACCCTCGGGGGGTTTCCAAGGCTGTAAATCTTTACAGAAGTAGATTGCCGTGGAGTGACTGCTGGGTTCGAACCATTGCCCTTCTGGTTAGCAGCCAAATGCCTTATGCACTACACCACCAGTTCCATTTCAAAAAGACCCTAACAGTCCAAAATTCTGTGCCACTGAGACTAAAAATTGGTGTCACCAAAGGTCGATAGGATTGACTCAAATGTTTAAGACTCTGAATCTAAGTTTCTCTGACTGAAACTTGGGGTGTCGCAGGGCCTGTGATGCAAAGACCTCTGTCCATCTGTCCTCTGCCCTTGAAGAACAAACTTCTGTCCTTGTCGTGCCCAGAGCTGCCAGGGCCTGGGAGAGAACCCAGGACACTTGATGTCCCTGACTACCAGGAGGGGCATCTGGGGGTGGGCTGCAGGACATGGGGTCTCTGGCCACAGCATCCCCCCTTGTCTCAGGCATCCTGTGCTTGTTTCAGGTAGAGATGGGTCTGCCCGGTCCTGAGGTTAGTGGTCCGCCTGGGATTCGATGGCAATGCCACACCCCTGCGACTTTCCTCTCATCCCTGTTCAGCCTCAGGCATACCCTCTGAAGCCCCAAGGACCCCCAGCCCCCACGGCCATTCCCAAGACATAGAGGTTGAGCCTTCACCCCTCCCCCATCACCCCCTCTGCTTGCAGATTCCCAACGGCACCGAGTTACTGATGAGGAGATCCAGCGGAGCAGGTTCCAGATGCCCCCCTTGGAGGAAGGTGAGTCAGGTTGGGGGGAGTCTGGGGGTGGGGAGGTCATTAGGATGCCAGCCCTGCCTCCGCACTTAGTAGTTCAGCTCACTGTGAAGAGCACCAGCAGCAGCCTTCTGCAACAGGTCCTTCCTATCTTGAGCAGTTCCTATTGGCAGTAGTAAGTTCTTCCTCAGGTCTAACTTAAAGCCCTCTTGCTGCGTTGCTTCTTCTGTCCTCACCATTCTCCTGCTCCTGGCCCAGGACTTGAAGGGATCCATGCCTCGCGGTCCTACCTGCAAAGCCCTGGATATTGTGTTGCAGACCCCGCCTCCCCGGGTCCTCAGCAGCAGCCAGTGCATGACAGTAGCTCCAGCACGTCCTCTGGGGAGGATTACTGCAACAGCCCCAGGAGCAAGCCGCCTCCGTGGAACCCCCAAGGCTTTCCTTCAGAGGAGAGCCCCCTCCTGCAGCAGCCCCCCAACTTGGAGCTGGCTGGCTCCCAGCCCATTCTTTCGGGTAAGCTGGGCCCAGGAGGATTCCTAGGTGTCCCCCAGCCTCCCACCCTGCAGCCAGCCTGGCTG
The DNA here is from genome assembly GCF_000298275.1 of Orycteropus afer afer. NCBI lineage: Eukaryota > Metazoa > Chordata > Mammalia > Tubulidentata > Orycteropodidae > Orycteropus > Orycteropus afer. The sequence continues at coordinate 8,299,578 of NW_006921717.1, read as the reverse complement.
GAGGGAGCACAAAGCTAGCCCCCCAGCCCCGGAGCAGGCTGAGCTCTGGATTCTAGTCTCAGCTCTGCAGCCACCGGCCTGGCCCAGTCTCCTCTCTCCTCTGGATCTTCGTGTCCTCGTTTGTCAAGCGAGGGTTTGGGTCCCCTGAGCTGGGCAGGCCTCGAGAAGTTTGCAAGAGTGGCTGTCTCTAGGCAAAGGGTAACCATCTCCAGGGTTTCCAGCAGGGACCTCGGCTGGTGACAGCTCCAGCACCTCGTCCGGTGGAGAGTGGTACCAGAACTTCCAGCCGCCACCGCAGCCCCTCTCAGTGGAGCAGTCTGGGTGTCCAGGTACCAGAGGCTGGGCACGGGGACCCTGGGAGGGAAACAGAGAGGGCTGGGGAGTGGGTGGGTCAGGGAGCTCTGGATTGGTTGGCTGGATCAGCCCAAGGGATGGACAGGGAAAGGAAGAGAGGGAAAGGGATTTTTATTTAAAATAAGTAAATAAAAGCAGGCACATAAACACCTGAGATGATCAGATGGGGGTTAGTGAACAGAAGTATACTCTAGACCAAGGATAGATTCAGCTGAGGCTAATCTTGCACAGACACCAGTAATACAAAATACCTGCAGTCCTTACAGAAACAATAGAAGAGAGACACAGAGTAATCCCTCACAGACAGCCAGACACTGTGAGACAGAGATCCAATAGATCTACCGTCTCAGGACCATAGTACTGGGGGGCACCAGACTCAATTGGCACAACAAAATACATAAAAGTACTAGATGGTGCCCAGCTACCAATGCCAACCACTCAGGAAAGGATCAACTCTGGAGATCCTGGATAGGGTGGGAGGGAAAATGTAGAACAAAATCCAAACACTCAATAATGACCACAATTACTGGTCAGATTAAATCTGGTGAGACCCCCCAATATTATGGCCCTGGAATACATTCTGCCCCTGGGAAAAAACGCACCCCCAGGGGCTGGCTCTCAGCCCAATAGTTAACAAGATGTACACGCAGACCACTCAACCCAAAAACAAATAAATAAACAGACGGTGAGGATATGGGTGGGATGAAGAAAGATTCAAAGAGATAGAATAGGCTGCTTTGAGAGGAAGTGAGTTCCCCGTTAGTGGAAGCATTCAAGCAGAAGCAGCCAGATGCCCCTTGGGGGAGAGTGTTATAGCAGTAGGGCTCTCAGAATTCAGTCGCTCATCATGTGCCTTGTGCCAGTGTGGGGCTACAGCTGTGAACCGGATAGACAAGGGCTCGGCCCTCATGGCTGACCATCCAGAGTAGGAGCTGGCAGTGGGTGAGACGCGAAGGTGGTTTGGGGCAGCGTCACAGGGGAGGGGCTAGCTCAGCTCTGTCCCATGGGCCGCAGAGGCAGTGGCTGGGCCTGCGGATGACCTGAGCCTCCCTGTCCTACAGGGTCCCCCAGTCCCCAGCCTGACTCCACAGACGATGACTATGATGACATCGGAGCAGCCTAGACTGAGCCTAGCCAGGGCTCCCAGAGGGCCACACAGGCCTCCTGCTCCATCCACTCCCTCAGCCCACCCCTTTCTCCCGGACCAACCCCCAAGGGGCTTGATCGGGGTCAGGAGGCCTCCCTTGGACAGAAGAAAGGAAACTCCACATGCTGTACCCCTCAATCTCCATCAAGCATGCCCTCTCTGCATCAGACAGAACCTGCTGGGAGAGTCCTGCCTTGGCTCTAAACAGCAGCCCCAAGAAGGAGGGTGCCTCTGAGAGGTAGTGAGCTCTCTGTCTAAGAAGCAAACAAGCAGAATGGGTGCCACTTCTCAGCAGCTTACATGTAGCAGTTGAACCCCCTCTGATCCGTGGTGTCTGGTTCTTTGATTCCGTGAGTCTCAGACAGCTCAGGGCCTAGAGGTACTGAGAAGGGCAGAGATGGATTCCTATCCCTGTGCTGCTCAAGGAAGCCCCATGTGCTGTTGTCACCAGACAGGTGGATGCTGAGGGGCAGGGCTGACCCCGGTCCTCGACATTGGCTACTGCACCTGGCCTGGCAGTACAACCTTCCCTGGGTGCACCCAGGTGGCAGCAAGCAGGACAACTGTGTGCCTCCACCCAGGAGCTGGGACCTGAGGCTGGCCCTGCCTCTAGAGATTCTGACAGCCCACCTAGGCACAATCCAGTTCTGATTTCCCTGGACAACTGCTCCTTATTCTGAGCTTTCTGTGGGTTACAAGGATGGCCCAGCCCAGTGCCTCACAGAGCCCAGAGGTGGGGACTGGGGGCAGGAGCACAGAGATGTGTGCCAGGAGGCGGCCAGAGTCTGCACTAAGCCCTGAGTCCCCGTCATCTCCTTGGCTGGAAGGGAGGCTCCTGACGGATGCCATGAATGTGCCGTGTGACACCCAGAGCTGCAAACATGGCCTGCTGTCCAGGCCGGCTCCAGAGAGAGGCCCCAAGGCCTGGGCCAGGCTCGGGTGTCCTGTTCTGAATATCCTGAGATTAAACCAAATTGCTGAAGGAAACTGGAGTGTGGAGTGGCAAGCTCTTTGCACTGTACTTGTTCTGGTTCCCTAGTGCCACTCTGCCAAGAATATACCACAAATGGGATGGCTGAAAAAACAAGAGTTTATTCTCTTATAGTTGGAGGCTTTGAGTCAAAGTTCAAAGTGCCAGGCTCTAGGGGCTGGGTGAAAATCCCTCAACCTTGGGCTTCAGCTCTGCCTCCTGCTTCTGGGCCACTGGAGCTGGAGGCTTTTCTTCACTCAGACAGCTGCTGGCTGCTGAGGCTGACAAGCCTAAGGTTGGCAAATAAAAAGGCACAGTCCCGATGTTACCAAACCACATGGCAGGCCATTAATTCAAGTTCATTGAAAGTCCCAAGGTCAGCAGAGCCTGGCAGGCTGCTAAACAACGGCACAGCTACATGCAGGGTTCAAGCCTGCTATCAGCCAGAGACCGTTCCCAAAGGCTTCTGCTTATATACAGGAAGCAGACCACATCTCTAAGGCAGCTACTCAGCTGCTCACAGTAGAGTCCACCATGGAGTTGATGACCAGTCTCCTCATGGGGAATACTACATTCAGCTGTCCAGCCACTCAGCCAGGCCCAGCCAAGTTGACACACAACCTTAACTACCACTGTACTGTACTCACAAGTTCTTAGTGAAGACTAGAGCTGAGCACAGACCAGACACTGTTCCAATGGCATGGTCAACCAGCGTTCATTACCCACAGAGTAAGCAGGAGAGGAATGAGTAGAACAGCAAACACCCTCCTTGGCCAAGGTTCCCCAAGTCAGACTCCTGTGCACATCTGTGCACATCCCACTTGGCACCATGGGAGTTCCCGAAGCCCCTCTCTCCCTGGGCTAGTGTACTAACAGGACAGCTGTGT
>NW_006921717.1:8293641-8294270 GCF_000298275.1 Orycteropus afer afer | reverse complement strand
CGAGGGGAGGAGCCACTGCTGAGGTAGGCTGGACAGACTCCCAGAATTTGTGAAAACTTTTTTGGTCAGATAGCCTGGGTTCAAATCCCAGTTCCATCCTGTCTTGGCTGTGCGGCCTTGGGCAAGCTACCAAACATCTCTGGTCTTCGGTTTGCTTACCTGAGTACATATGTCAGTAGTAAGCACCTCCTGAGGAGCGCTGGTGGTGCTATAGTGAAGTGCTTGGCTGCTAACCCAAAGGTCTGTGGTTCAAACCCACCAGCCGCTCCGTGGCAGTCTGCTTTCATAAAGATTACAACTTTGGAAACTCTATAGGGCAGTTCTGCCCTATCCTATAGAGTCACTATGAATTGGAACCAACTCAATGGCAACCAGAACTACCTCCTAGGTGGCAGTGAGGCTTAGTGGCTTGGCAATAAATGTTCTCTCTCACAGATGAATCAATAATGGCCAGCTGCTGCTAAATCACTTTCAACTCATGGCAACCCCCTGTGTGCCAGAGTAAACCACAGGGTGGTCCACTTTCCACTGCTATCGAGTCAGAGCCCACTCATAGCGACCCCTCCTTGGGTTTCTGAGGCAGTATCACTACGGAAGTAGATTGCCCAACCTTCCTTCTGAGGAGTGGC
>NW_006921717.1:8283986-8292236 GCF_000298275.1 Orycteropus afer afer | reverse complement strand
AGCCCACCCCCACAGCAATGCTTCTCAAACTGGGGTCCGGTTGCTGTGTCTGTTTAACAAAGGGAGGGCGTTCCAAGTTGAGGAAGCAGGACACATGCTGCTGCCCCTGCTGTGTAAGGAAAGAGTGGGCGGAGGCCTAATAATGAGACAGTCAGTTCTCACACCAACTCTATTTTATGGGTGAGGGAACTGAGGCCCAGAGAGGTTAAGTAAAACACCCAAGGTCACACAGCTAAAAGGCTGCAGTGCTGGGATTTAAATGCAGGGCAATCTAGCTTCAGCATTGTCAGCACGCTTAATAACCACACTTCCCATGAAGGCTGTTCCTGTCCTTGTGCCTTCTGGGGCCACAACCCCGGGCACAGTGAATGCCCCAGCCTAGCTCTGTGACCTGGACACACCAGCCGCCAGTCTGTCCACTGCACATTGCAGTGCGGGACTCAGGGACATGGATTCGTTCCCTGACTGAGCACCCACGTGGAGCCAGGACCTGAGCTGAGCCTGGGGGCACAGAGAGGAATGACACTTGGATCTTGCTCTGGGGAGTTTCCAGTCTCTGGGGGAGAGGGCCGGGGAGAGCAGGAACTGGAGTCTGTTGTCATGGGTGCAGCAGTGCAGGTGGTGGTGATGAGGGTGGTGGGGACAGTGACAGATTGCACTCGCTGTGGCCCGGCCCACCCTGTTTCACATTAATCTTCACAAGAGATCTCCCAAGAGTAGTATCTCCAAGGAGGTATTATCAATTCATAAATAAGGGAACTGAGGCCCAGAGAGGTTAAACAACTAGCCAGAGGTCACACAGCTTGGCAGGTTGCACATACCTGCCTAACTCCAATGCCCCAATGTGAAACCACCACATTGCACAATGAGGTACATCGTGGGCACACGTAACCCCCAAGGATGTAAGGGCATCTGCTCAGCAGCGAGAAAAGAATGAAAAGGGGCAGCTGAGCCCACTGTGGTGGGAGCCGGGACCCTCTGTGGCCTCAGTCGGTTCCAGACCCTGAGACGCGCTCACCCTATGGACATCTTGCCACACTGGGTGTGGTTTAACTACTGAAGAGACATGTTTTTCATACATAGTGAACCTGCAACGTGAGCCCACCATTTCACATGGGGGATCTGACTCTGGAGGGAAACCTGGGCTAGAGGCAGCGAGGACAGACTCCAGCACAGGAGGCTTCTGAAAGAACCCTTCCTTTCCTTCCCTCCCTCCCTCCCTCTCTGCCTTTCTCCCTCCTCCCTCCCTCCCTTCTGCTTGCTTTCTTTTTTAAAATTAGGCGATGCATTCACAGGAGCTCAAAACTCAAACAACCCACAAATGCATAGCATTAAAACCTGTCACCACTCCCCCATTCTCCATAACCCCTCCTTCCTCCCTGATTCCAACACAAGAAGCTAGGAATGTCCGGGCTTCCCCTCTTAACAGAAAGGCATTGGAACCACACTCCTCAGCTCCTTGCTTCTTTTACATCATCCCAGAGAGCATTCCTGGGGATTGTCAAGAGCAATGTGGACAGTCTTCCAGGGTTGTCCCAGGTCTGCCCAAGCACATAACCCCCATGTCTTACACAACTCTGCCCCATTGCTACGGAGGGTTGTGAGGGCAGAGGAGACGATGCCAATGACTCTGCCAATGTCTGACAGAAGCGGGGATAACTGGGCTGGCCACTGACGGATGTGCAGGAGTTCACTGGGCAGAGAAGAGAAATGAAGGATGTTGCCAGTAGCAACATGTTCAAGTGCACTGCGTGTTGGCTGAAGCCTGGGGTGAGGGGAGGGGGCATAGGTGGAAAAGATGATCAGGGAGGATCTCAGTGTGTCTTGTCGTTGACCTAGAGGCACTGGGGAGCCATGAGTGGTTTAGAAGACAGGGAAGTGACCCTAGAAAGGTATGTGTCTTATAAAGATCACAGCTGTGAAGTGGAGGTGAGCTGACGGGCTGCAGCCTTCAGGGAGGGAGGGCAGTTAGGAGGTGAACCCAGAGCCCTGGTGACCAGGGCTACAGAATAGGGGACGGATTGGAAAGGGACCCCAGGACGTGGAGAGTGATTACATACAGAAGGTGATTTTCCAGCATAGCAGCCCCCAGCCACAGCTTCACATCTGACGACACTGACGCTAATAACAGCCTCCATTCCCGAGTGTTGAGTATGCACTAGGCACTGTCCTGAGCATGTTGATGGGTAACAGAGTTGACATCCACTCGACCCCACCTCATGGCAGCCCCACGTGTGTCGGGGGAGAACTGTGCTCCGGAGAGTGTTCAGCGGCCGAGTTCTCGGATCACTTGGCTGTTCTTCGAGGCACCGCTGGGTGGGCTTGAGCCTCCCACCTTCGGGTTAGCAGCCAAGTGCATCAACCATTCGCTCCACCCAGGGCCTCCTATTAACAGGTATCGACTCATTCATGCTCACAACAGCCCCTTAGGTGCTATTATCATCCTCATTAAAAAAAAAAAAAAAAAATCCAAACTGATTGTCATAGAGTACATTCTGACTCATAGTGACCCTATAGGACAGAGGAGAACAGCTCCATAGGGTTTCCAAGGCCGTCATCTTTATGCAAGCAGACTGCCTCATCTTTCTTCAGCAGAGCAGTTGGTGGTTTTGAACCACTGACCTTTTGGTTCACGTCTGAGCACTTAACCACTGTTGTCACCAGGGCTCCTGAGCCCCATCTTAAGGTTGAAGAAACTGAGGTTCAGGAGGGTTGGCAGAGGTGGGAGGTCTTGTCTCAAGACTCTTCCTGAGTTTACTGCTGTGAACACAGCGGGAGGATGCACCACTCCTCAGGCCCCACAGGCCTGCATCCCCCACAGGTGTGGGAGAGGCTGACGGGACAGGCCTGGAGGAGGTGCAGGCCGGACTAACCCACCAGGGTCCCGTCTCCCACCAGGGTCTCTGGCCACATGGAGGCTCCAAGGCCATTCCCAGGAGAGCACAGACCTCACCTGCTAGACACCTGACCTTTTCCATTGGAAACGCCACCCCCAGGCACATCTGCCAGGCTGCACCTTCCCTCCCTATCACTCCATCTGTGGTTTCCACTTCCGCCCTCACCGAGACCCTGCTGGTAGTTGTGGTGAGGGGCAGAGGTGGCTGAAGCCTGGGTGGTCTTTCCCATGAACCCCTCTTGGCCATAACCCCAGGCCCCATACCTGGCTCCATGAAGATGTAGGGGAGGCGCAGGGGAGCCCCACTGAGGAGAGATCCGTTCAAAGGGGCCACAGTGGAAAATTCATCGACTACCACATCCTCCAGCTGTTTACCAGCTTGGTGGGTTCGGGCATCCTGACATGAAAAGAGGCGCACCCCAAGGAAGGCCCGAAATAGCACAGAGTAAGACAAAGAAGAGAGACAAAGGGGGGCGGTGAGACACGCAGAGAGGAAGATGAGGCTATGGGGAGGAGAGGGCCTGTCGGAGCACGGTGGGGGCCTACGTGGCCAGCTACCTTTATTCAGCCGTCCCTCTGTGCCCAATCCCTTATATGTGTGACCTCGCTTAGTCTCAAAGCCCCCCAGGGCAGGTGGGCCAGTCTAGTCCCTTGGTCTTCCAGTAATAAAAGTGAAGCACTGAGAAGTCATGGAACACGTTCAAGGTCACCAGGTCAGGAACTGTCTGAATGGCTCCAGCCCAGCAGACAGGAAGGAGAAAAGGAGAGAAAATGGGGGGTGGGAGGAAGATCATGGAAATTGAGAGGGATGGGCTGGGAGGGTGCTTAGGGAGGAGAAAGAGGTGTCCCTTCTTGGGGTAGGATTGCCAGGCCACCCCTCAGAGGACTCCAGCCCCATCCTACCAAAAGACAGTTGACCTCTTGCTGGCCTCTCATCCTCAGTCCCTCCGGGCAGCCACCTTCCAAGTGCAGAGGAGGGAGGGGAGTGGTCACCTAGTGCCTGGGCTTCACTTGACCTTCCTTCCTTTTCCTTCTGAGAGGCTGCTCACAGCAGCCTTCCTGCCAGCAGGGCCTCCTGCCTTCCCTGACCCCCTGAGCTGGGGCCAGGCCCACACACACCTCCACCCCTCACTGAGCACAGAAGACATGATTCACATCCTCACCCCACACACACATTCTCCCCCTCGGGCCCTCCAGGCCCCACCTGCACTCGGGACCCTGCTCCCCTCCCTTGGCCTCCTCTCGAGCAGTGCAGACCACCCCTCCCCCGAGCCTCCCTCAGTTTCCCCATCTGGCATCCAGGGGGCCAGAGGCTGCTCCTTCAGAGGGCGAGACACTGAAATAAATGTGGCAAGGAACCCCTGGATTTGCAGCTTGGAGAGTCACTGTGGACACCCTTGGCCACATGACCACATGGTCACCCCTTCTCCCCCAAATCAACAGCCCCCTTGTGTGGCCGGTGCCCTGATTTTCCACAGTCTGGTTTGCGTTTCCTGCTCCTGCCCTCATTTCTCTCACTTTCTGGCACCTAAAGAGCAGGTGGGTACATCCTTGACAGGCATCAGGAGAGACAGCCCGACTTAGAGACTCACTGCAGACCCGACGGACAGTCTGGGCCACGGCAGAGCTCTCCTGGCCCACGCCCACATTCAAACAGCCCACTGCCGGAGGAGGCACTTCTGGGGTCTAGGGTCAGGCCAGGCCACCGTAGCCTTCTGTCTCTGGGTAACCATCTGGAGTGTGAGTGATGGAGGGAGGATTGGTCCTGGAGCCCTGCTCAGTGAAGACCCAGAGAAGCCCTCCCTTCTTACAGGTTCCAGAACACCCTCCTCCTCTCCTGTCCACACTCAGGTCATCCTGCTGCTTCTGCGGGCCTTCTTCTTCATTCCATTGTGTGGCCCATTCTTCACACGGTTTGCATGCACCATGACCCACACAAGGCATCCTTTCTCCCCAGCCCCTCACTAGCACCCAGGAGACGGTTCAACATCCGGATTCTCTTCTCCCTGAAGGTGGATTCCTGCCCATCAGCCCGGGCAACCTTTGCTTCAGGTCTGTGCCAACAATCATTGATAAAGCTGACCACCCCAGCAGGATGGGGACCCAGGGGGTAGAATTAAGTGGACTTAAAGCAACATTTCTCATAAGTTTAGTTATCTGTCTACCATCTTCACAGACTCATTAAAAAAAAAAAAATTATCTTAAAAGGAATCTTGAGACATTTTACAAAATATCTGCCATGGTTTTTTAAAAGACTCAAGAACTATTTCAGATTAAAGGAGTGAAAGAAACCAGACAGTTGGATGCAAAGCATGAGCTGGCATTTCCCTCCTTATCCCACTGCCATCAAGTTGATTCTGACTCATAGAGAACCTGTAGGACAGAGTCGAACTGCCCCACAGGGTTTCCAAGGCTGTCATCTTTACAGAAAAGGAGCTCTCCTTTACAGAAAAGGTGGCACAGTGGTTAAGCGTTCAGCTGCTAACTGAAAGGTCGGCTGTTGGAACCCACAGCCACACTGAGAGAGAAAGAGGAGGCAGTTTGCTTCCGTGAAGACTGACAGCCTTGGAAACCCTATGGGCAGTTCTACGGTGCCCTATACAGTTGCCATGTATGAGTCAGCATCAACTGAAAGGCAATGAGTTTGGTTTGGGCTTTGCTTCCATAAAGATGGCAGCTTTGGAAACCCTCTGAGCCAGTTCTACTCTGTTCTCTAGGGGTATTGTGAGTCAGAATTGACTCCATGGTAGTGAGTGGTGGTATGACTCTTTACAGAAGCAGACTGCCATATGTTTCTTTGGTTAGCAGGCAAGAATTTAACCAATGCACTGCCAGGATTCCTTTCTTTTACGATAAAGGACACTACTGGGACAGTAAAATAAGAATGAGGTTTGTAAATTAGACAGAACTATTTTGCACACTTAGGTGGTGCAACGGTTAAAACATTCAGCTGCTAACGAAAAGGTTGGCAGTTCAAATGAGCTGCTCCTCAGGAGAAAGATACGGCAGTCTGTTTTCATAAAGATGACAGCCTTGGAACTCCTATGGGGCAGTTCTGCTGTGCGCTGTAGGGTCACTATGAGTCAGAATCGACTTGATGGCTGCGGGTTTTTGGTTTATTGTATTGGTGTTAATTCCCCAATCCTGATAAATGCACTGTAGTTATATAATAAAATGTCATTGTTTTTATTAAGTAGACATGGATATATTTAAAGTATTTGGGCGTAAAAGGGTAACCTACTTTTAAATGCTTCAGATAAAATAAAACTGTGTGTGTATGAAATACAGTAAAATGTTAACACTAGAGCAATCTGGAAGAAAGATATCCAGGAATTCTTTGTAGCATTCTTGCAACTTTTCTGCGTGTCTAAAATTATAGGAGAATGTATCATTATTACCCTCCACCTCTCTATCAGTTTGTGGTACTGTAGTGCCTTTTGTGTTAATGTGATGTTAGAAGATATACCACTGGCACTTCAAATCCCATCAGAGTCACCCAGGGTGGATGGGATTCAGCAGAGCTTCCGGGCTAAGAGAGAGCAGGAAGGAAGGCTTGGCATCTACTTCCAAAACTCAGCCAACAAAACCCTTATGGATTGTCAGACTTACTTCTTGTAGACACTTCATCAGGAGGGATCAAGGGCTGGCAGAGGACATAGTATTTGGTGAGGTAGAGGGCTGGGAAGGGAAAAGATGTTCCGTGAGAAGGTTTGGACAATAGCCACCATGGATGACTGGAACATGGTGGCAATCATGAAGATGATGCACAACCAGGCAACATTTCATCCTGTGGTGCGTGAGGTCGCCACGAATCAGTCACCTCGACAGCAGCCATCTATCTAGATTGCCGCTATAAATGGAAAACCAGTATCTCTTGCTTAACTTGAAGGTAATTCTAAAAAAAAAAAAAAAAAATTCTATTAATCTTGCTAGAGACATTTGTCTGCAAAAATCTGAGCTTGACAATACAGCAAAGGTGAGTGACCAACACAGTAACATTAGGGAAAGGGAAGACACAGAGAGGGGCACAAGAGGTACAGACAACAAAGATAAGCACTTTTACACACACAGTCCTGCATTCGCAGTAAAACAACATTAATACGGGTGGATACACAGGTAGACAGGCAGAATGATCAGGCATGCCTAGACAAAAGGGAATACACCATGACCATATATAAACTTGGCAGATGACATTTCTACATATGTATGTGTATGTGCTATAAGAATGTCCATATATATAATAGAGCTAACAGGGCAAAGTTATGATAACTTCTCAGCCACAGCCAACCATCCTGAGGGAGGGAGTTGCTGGGCCCACAGGCTCGGGATCATGAAGCTCAACTGGCATAACATCCTACACAAAAACATTGTTCTACATCCTACTTTAGTGAGTAGCAACTGGGGTCTTCAAAGCTTGCAGTCATCTGAGATGCAATAATTGGTCTCTTCTCTTCCAGAGCAAAGAAGAGTGAAGGAAGGCAAAGACATATGGAAATGATTAGTCCAAAGGACTAGTGGAGCATGGGAACCTCGGCCTACATGACCCTGAGACTGAAAGAACTAGATGGTGCCCACCTACCACTGTCGCTCACTCAGAAAGGAATCAGTGCAGACGATCCTGGATGGAGTGGGAGGAAAATGTAGAACAAAACTCAACATCATATAAAACACCAGGCTCACTAGAGCCTAGTGAAACCCCCAAGATTATGGCCCCCACGTCACTCTTCAGGCTTGGAATTGAGCTCACTCCCTTGGCTTCCAGCCAAACACAGACAGACATGTAGGGTGAACACTCACACCAGGTAGGGGCACTCCTTAGAACAATCAACCACAGGAGATCAGAAGGGCAGCATTTGCACAGGGAGATAGCTCAGGGGGCAGGAATGCATAAAAGAAAGATGCAGGTTACCACAGGGAGGAAGTGGGAAGAGAGCTGTTACATTGTGGGGATTGCAGTCAATGTCATGTAACAAAATGTGTATGAGCTGTTATAAGGAAAATGAGTTTGCTCTGTAACTTTCACCTAAATAATAATAACAATTTAAAAAAGTCTGAGCCTGAGATCTACCTATTCCGAATTTCATCTGGAGATGGGCTAGGGGAAGAGAGAAATTCTGGTGGCACAGTGGCTAAGTGCTCAGCTGGTAAATGAAAAATTGGAGGTTCATCAAAGAAAAATGATAAACCTTCACATCAAAATCAGAGGACCAGCACAGATATTTAGCAAATACTAAAACAATGGCAACAAAGGAAGTGATAACATGACTCATAAACAAAATGAGCTTGGCACAGAAAATTATATAGAACAAAGAAATCAACACCACAAAAAAACACACAACAAAAATGACAGCAAC
>NW_006921717.1:8275098-8283346 GCF_000298275.1 Orycteropus afer afer | reverse complement strand
CTTGGAGGACATTGTGCTGAGTGAAATAAGTCAATCACAGAAGGACAAATAGTATTAGTTTGTTGTTGTGGAGGATCAAGGAAAGGTTTATATATGGAGGGAAACTTTCTTTGTTGGTTGCCAGGGGTGGGAGAGGAGGGGAGGGAACACTGAAAAACAAAACAAAACAAAACACATTGACCCATGTCATTTTAGTTTTTTTGTATTTCACTGTACATAAATCATGTTTCAATAAATGCATTAAAAACAAAGTTGGAGCTTCAAACCTACCAGCCACCCCGTGGGAGAAAGATATGGCAGTCTGTTTCCATGAAAGATTACAGCCTTGGAAACCCTATGGGGCAGTTCTGCTCTGTCCTATAGGGTCACCATAAGCCAGAGCTGACTTAAAGGCAATGAGTTTAAGGTGGAGAGAGGTGTTAAACACATCCTTGCACCAGCCTGGGACATTCCCATTCATCTCAGGAGTTGATGTCGTGAAAGTCGAGATGAGTGTCATGTTCTCATCACATGACTCAGTGATCTTTAGATTTCTATCCTGGAACCACTTGACATATCCTGAGCCAACAGCAGGAAAGAAAATTTAAAAAAATATGGAGACTTCTTGGGGAGGTCATTTTGAGGATTGAAATTCATGATCTCTGAACTTGGAAAGGCCTCCCTGGGTGGCACAAATGGTGAATGAGCTCTGCTATGAACTAAATGGTTGGAGGTTCAAGTTCATCCAGAGGGACCTCACAAGAAAGGACTGGCCATCGGCCACTGAAAACCTTACGGAGCACAGTTCTGCTCTGACACACATGGGGTTGCCATGAGTGGGAGTTGACTCATTGGCAACTGGTTTTTAAGCTTAGGGAGGTTGAGACAGGGCCCTGCCCCCTGGAAAATCACCAACATCTGTTTGGCTATGACTTAGGGTCACTCATTTCATGAAAGTTTAAGGAGCCCCCTCAGACCGAGACTCATGCTTGGAGTCCTGGCACCGAGAGAAGGCACAGTCCCTGCCCTCTGGAAGCCACACCTGGGCAGAGACAGTCATGGAGGGCAAGGTAGAAGAGTGTCTAGGGCAGGGAACATTTCTCAGGACCCCAACATTCCTGGGGCCCTTGGGGTCCAGAGGTGATGATCTTGGCTAGTAGGTACCCCAGGAGCAAGCATATAACAGGGGAAGCTCAGAGCTGTCTGCTGGTGAAGAAAAGAGAACATCTTCAATATACGAGAAATGAGAGGGCAGGGATACCATTACTGAAGATTGTAATCAAAGATTCTGTATAAGAATCCTGATCAAAAGAGGAAACATGCAGAACAGAATTTCAAATTCTCAAGGACTCATGGAGGCTGGATGAGACCCTGAAGCTATTACCATGAGATTATCTTGAAACCCATGAGATGGTATTTTTCAATCGCCCCATATGCATGTGACAGCTGGACAGAGAAGAAAGAAGACTGAGAAGAGTTGATGCTTTTGAGTTGTGGTATTGGTGAAGAATACTGAAAGTACCACAGACTGCCAGAAGAACTAACAAATCTGTCCTGGAAGAAGTCCAGTTGGAATGCTCCTTGGAAGCAAGAATGACCAGACTTTGTCTCACTACTCTGGTCATGTTGTCAGAAGGGACCATTCCCTGGAGAAGAATGTCATGCTTGGTAAAGTGGAGGGTCAGTGAAGAAGGGGAATGCCCTCAATGAGATTGATTGACACAGTGGCTGCAGTGATGGGCTCAGGTATAGCAAGGATTGCAAGGCTGACGTAGGACAGGGTAGTGTTTCACTCTGTTGTACACAGTGTTTCATTCTGTTGTACATTCTAATATGAGTTGGAGCAGACTCAATGAATGGCACCTAACAACAACAATCTTGAAACCTTAAACCAGAAATATCCCCTGAAGTCTTCTTAAAACCAAACAATAGTCCATCCTAACTAGTAAAAAAATGTTTGCCTTGGGACCAGGTTTGCTGGTCTGATAGAGCCTGGTGGAACCACTGAGTCTATTGTGCCTAGCTGCCCTTCAGGTCTGGAGTTGAACCCACACCTGTGGCTTCCAGCCAAACAAAAGACAGAGATATGAGTTGAACATGTACCTGAGGTAGATACACTCCTTGGAGAGAACAATCATGGGAGAAAGAAGGGCTGTTTATGCACAGGGAGACAGCTCAGGGGGCAGGACTGCATGGAGGGATGGACACAGGGAAGAGGTAACTATCGGGAAGAAGTGGGAGGGGAGCTGTTGCATTGTGGTAAATTGTGGTCAATGTCATGAGACAGTGTATGTGAACTGCTGTATGGAAAGTAAATTTGCTCTGTAAACTTTCACCCAAATCACAATAAAAGAAAGAAAGAAAGAAAGAAAATGTTTTGGAGTTAGTAAAATTGGTGGTCGCACAACATTTTGTATGTACTTAATTCTTTTGAATTGTTCGTATTACAATGGCTAATTTATGTCACCTGTATTTCATCTCAATAAAAAGAAATAAATTGAAAAAAAAAATTCCCCTTGAACATCATGCTCTTTTAAGAACTATGTATTTGGCATCAAAGTGACAACAGCAGCTTGGAAGATTAGACAGGAAGCTTAGAGGAGATGAGGTTACGTTGGTTGGGGAGGGACTATGTGGAAAAGGAGGGTGAGAATGGCCCCACCACATGAAGGACGCCATCAATGCAGAAATGGCTGAAAGGGGGTATGGTTTGCTACCTATATTCCCAACAAGAACAACAACTACAAAAAAAAAAAAAAAAATTAAAGAAATGAGGGGGCAGGACCGAGCCCCAAGGCCCATCACCCCCAAGACAGCAAAGCAGGACCAGCCCCTCCCTCTTTAAGGGTCTGTTCTGAGCCCCAGCCCCAGCCTGCTCCTAGGCTGAGATCACCCCCTTCTCTGATGGCCAATCTTTCCCCTGATCTCTCTCATGGCATAGTTATTTCTAAAAGTTAACTTTTAACTTTCCAATCGTTTCAGATTGACAGAACAGTTAGAAAGGCAGTACAGAGAGGCTCCCTATACCCAGAGCTGGGTCCCCCTCTGTTGACATCGTGCATTGTCACAGTGCCTTTATCATCATCCAAGAACCGACGCTGTGGTGACCTGCGGTGGAGTCGTCCCTTGACGCCCTGGCCACCTCACGCACAACTGAACGAGACGCTGCCCGGCCCGTGTCCCCATGACCGGCTGTGGATCGGCCCATTGTGATCCACGGGGTTTCCCGTGGGTGATTTTCAGAAGTATCACCAGGCCTGGCTTCCTAGTCTCTCTTCGTGCTTCACGTGGAAGCGCCACTGGAACCCATTCCGCGTCATAGCCCGTGAGGTGCCTTGGCTGGGAGTCAAGCCTGAGTCTCCCACATGACGAGTAAGCATCCTATCACTGAACCACTAACTATGCCAATACTGGTACATTATTACTGATAAAGTCCACACCTTAGACTTGACCTAAGGTCCCTTTCTTGTTCCAGGATCTCACCCAGAACACTACATTAGTTGTGACATCTCCTCGGCCTCCTCTTAGCTGTGACGGTTTCTCGGGCTTTCTGTGTTTTGGTTGACATGACAGTTTTGAGGGGTACTGGTCACCATGTACAGGCCTCACTAAAGCCCAACTCCTACGCAAAGTATCTGCATAAATTATTTTTTAATTATTCTGCATAGAACATTAGTCTCTTCTCCCCTTATTGAGCTCTCTATTCATTTATTTTTTATCAGAACAGATTCTTGGGTATTTTTTTTTATGCTTTGGGTTACAATCCGATACCTCTATTTTCTGGCTCAGATTGGGCCAGCATTGGCCATTGGAAGTGCATTAGTTTGCTCCTTTGTCTCTGACATCTCCTCATCAATGTGGTTTTGGTTTTGGTTTGAAGCACTTCCTTTCCTTCTAGCGCTATAAAATGGTCTAGGCTCATGAGGGACACTGGTTGGACATCCAACCTGGGTCTCCACACAAAAGGTGAATTCTGCTGCTGGACCACACATGCCAAAAAATCCCGTTGCCATAGAGTCAATTCTGACATGTAGTGACCCTACAGGACAGAGCAGGACTGTTCCATTGGGTTTCCAAGAGGGTAAATCTTTACAGAAGCAGACTGCCTCATCTTTCTCCCGTGGAGCGGCTGGTGAGTTCGAACCACCAACATTTTGGTTAGCAGCCAAATGCCTTAACCACTACACCACCACCTCTAAATATCCCTCTCTGTGCTGCGTCTGAATCACTCACCTGGGCTACTACTCCCTGCCACCCATCTCCCTAGTAGTGCTTGTTTGAGCAGTTCTTTTAATGTCGTCTAAATGTTACTCTGTAAGATGACTGGAGAATGGAAAACTTAAAGGGCCAATTCCAGTGAGCTGAAGAGAAGGCCTCGTCCATCCGGGACAGTCAAGGCAAAGTAGACCCCTCATGGCCCACTGGTTCTGGGTGGCTCTTGGGGAAAGCGCTGCAGTGGGTCCTAGGCCCCTGCCACTGGCCTGGCATAACTTCTCCCTGATGCAGGGATGGAAGGCACCCCGGGCATGCACGTCCTTGAGAAGCAGACTCCGTAGTCTGTCTGCCGCCTGGAAAGGTCTTTGGTTACTTGTTCCTCTTTGTTTGAGAAGCAACTTGCGGGCTCCTTTGACACGCATGTTTCCATAGATAGATCATGCTGCAGCCTGAGCATCTGTGTCCCCAAAAGGCTGTTTGAAAATCTGTAAACACATTACTGTCAGCCCTCAGCTGGGTCCCAATTTAAAACCAGAACAGGGCTCCGGTCAGCTCTGCTCCTCTCCTGCGTCCGCTGCACCCCCGCCGCCCACACCCAGACATGCTCAGGTTTCCCGAAGGTTCTAGACAGACCCCTTGTCAGTGAGTCCAAACTGTTGGAGCGCAGGTAGGTCCCGCCCAAGGGGGCTGGGAGACCCTTGTCCCCCAGGTGCAGATGCATGCCTGCCTGAGGCATAAGTGACATCTGAATGCTGGGGTTAACTACTTTGTAATTACACAAGATGAAACCAAAACCAAACCAAACCCACGGCCATCAAGTCAATCCTCACTCATAGTGACCCTACAGGACAGAGTATGTGGTAGTTGAATTTGTATGTCAACTTGGCTGGGCCTGGTTGAGTGGCTGGGCAGCTGGTGGTAGTTATTCCCCATGATGAGACTGGCAATCAACTCCATGGTGGGATCTACCACAAGCAGCTGAGTAGCTGCCTTTGGGTATGTGCTCTGCTTCCTGCATATAAGGAGAAGCCTTGGGAATGGTCTCTAGCCTATGGGACACTTGGATCCTGCATGTAGCTGTGTCTTTCTTGAGCAGCCTGCCATGCCCTGCTGACTTTGGGACTTACAATGGACTTGAATTAATGGCCTGCCATGTGACTTGGTAATATCGGGACTGTGCCTTTTTTACTTGTCAACCTTGGGCTTGTCAGCCTCAGCAGCCAGCAGCTGAGTGAAGGAACGCCTCCAGCTTCAGTGGGCCGGGAGCTGGAGGCAGAGCTGAAGCCCAAGGCTGAGGGGCTTTCACCCAGCCTGGCACTTTGAACTTGGACTTAAAGCCTCTAACCTGTAAGAGAATAAACCCCTGTTTGTTAAGGCCATCTCATTTGTGGTATGTTCTTGTCAGAGCAACACGAGATAATCAGAACAGAATACAAGTACCCCATAGTGTTTTCAAGGCTGTGAGCCTTTACAGACTGCATCATCTTTTTATTCCAGAGCACCTGGTGGGTTCAAACTGACAATTTTTTGGTTAGCAGACAAATGGTTTAACCACTACACCATTAGAACTCCTTACAAGAAGAAAAGATAACACACAGTTAGAGGGCAAGGCTTTAGGGCTAGGGGGTGGGAATCACAATGTATTCCAAAGGCAGAGACCTCATTTTTGTCCTACCCAGGGTTTAGAATGAATACTGTTCCTCATTCATTCATTTCTTAAAAATTGTGTTGAATGTAAATATGTCACAGAGCACTTGCTGTGTCAACAGTATGCACATGTCCATTTCAGTGACGTTACATGTCTATCCTGTTGGTCAACGATCACACCATTCATTTGTTTTTGTTTTCCTTCAAAATATTTGAAGGAATATTTGCAAATATTTATCCTACGTCAACCTCACCGCCCGCCCCCTCCCCCTTCTGTGTTTGCTCTGTGCCAGGTCCTCTGCACACATCGTTGCACTGAATTCTCCTGACGCTGCCGTGTGTGGCTGCAGCTATCAGCCCCTTTCTCAGATGGGAAGACAAAGGGCCTGCCGAGCTGGGTAAGCAGCTGAGGGGGGACTCAAACTCAGGTGCAGGGACTCAACGCCTGGGCTCCACAGGACGCACTCTGGGCTCCCAGGCATCAGGCTGGCAGCAGGGGAAGGCCGCACATGGTGTGCAGTCATTTCATGCGTCAGTTCAAGGACATCCAATTTTCTTCTAAGAGGAGAACGCCCACATGAAAACCAAAAAACAGCCAGGCGTGTCGCGCAACATGTTATCGGCGCCATCTGAACGGCCGCCCCCTCCCCAGGGTCTCAGTCAGTGGCATCTAGAGCATCTCGGGTCTGAGAGGCTTCCTTGGGTGGGCGGAGGGCTGTAAGACAGGCCTTCACAGAGACAAGGTTGCCGATTGACATGTTTCCCAAGTAAGTCTGGTCTCCCTTCCAGGTTACTATTCTCAGCTGTGGTCGAGTTGGCTTCCGAGGCATGGCAACCCTTTGAACGATGGGACAAAACACTGCCGGCCCCCACCACCCCTGTGATGCACTGGGGATCAGACCACTGTGGTCCACAGGGTTTCCACAAATAGATCACCAGGCCTTTCTTCCCACGCTTAGTCTGGAAGCGCCACTGAAACCCGCTCAGTGTCACAGTGACAGACAAGTCTCCACTGACAGCCATGGTGGTGGCCGCACATTGAGCAGGATTCAAACCCAGGCCTCCCACATGGAAGGGGAGAATTCTCCCACTGGCCTGCCACTGTCCTCACCTGGATGGCGCAAAAGGCTAATGCACTTGGCTGCCAAGTGAAAGGCTAGAGGTTGGGATCCACCCAGAGGCACCGCCGAAGAACGGCCTAACAATCTGCTTTTGAAAAATCCGCCCCTGGAAGCTGTCCAGAGTCCAGTCGTCTTCTGACGCACGGGGTTGACGTGCACAGAGCGCCTTTTAGAAGCCATGGAGGAACAGAGCCACAGGCAAACTCTCATACTCACCAGAAATGTTCCCCACGCCACTTCTCTTGTCATTAGGAAACACTGACAAGCCAGGGAAGGAGTGACATTGATGAGCACGGGTCTCACACATGCACACACGCATGTATGCATGACACACCTCCCTGGAACCATCACCTGCTTTGGGGATGAGGAAATTGATCCTTCAGTAAGAAGACTAAGGACCACACTGTCAGTGGCAGAGCTGAGACAGGCTTCCATCTTCTGACTCCAAAGCTCAGGCAGTTCCCGCTGGCAGGATGCAAACTAGTAGCCTTGGGGTCAAAGGTGATCTAAAAAAAAAAAAAAAAAAAAGCTGCTGTTGAGTGAACCCAGAGTCATGGAGACCCCATGAGTGTCAGAGTAGACCTATGACCCATAGACTGTTTTGTTTCGTTTTGTTTTTTAATGTGGTGAAAACCTACACAGCAAGTGACAGGTAAATTTACAACAATGACAAAGAGAAAGAGTAGTTGCTGAGGCTGCTGGTTCCACAGACACTCCAGTTAATTGGCCTAATAAGATGTTTAGTGCGTCTGTTCTACCTCCTAGTCTTACATAGAGCCTGGGGTCTTAAAAGCTTGCAAGAGGGTTCAAGCCACAGTTAGTCTCTATGGCCAGCAGTAACAGAGGACTCTAGAATGTTGCTGTTAGGCGTCAGGAACAGGGTGTAGCTGATTGCCCAATGAACAACTACCTCCCCTGACACAAGACCAGAAGATCTGGATGGTGCCTGGCTGCCCTTACTGAACACCTTACTCAAAGAGTCTATAGAAGAATCCTGATCAAAAGAGAGAACGCAAAACAGAATTTCAAATTCTCATGGAACCGCAAACTTTCTGGAGCCATGGGGGCTGGAGGTACCCCTAAAATGATTGTCTTGGAATAATCTTTAAATATTAAACCTTGAACCACAAATATCCCCTGAAGTCTTCTTCAACCAAACAATCTTTAGTTTGACTGCTAAATACTGTTTGCCTTGGGCATTTAAGATCTAAAGATACCAGATCAATTTGGCAACACCAACTGCATAGACTAGGTAGGAAGCTTAGGGGGTGGTGAGTTTGTTAAAA
>NW_006921717.1:8252750-8274628 GCF_000298275.1 Orycteropus afer afer | reverse complement strand
TAGTGATACTGCCTTGGAAACCCAAGGAGCGGTCACTATGAGTCAGGTCTGACTCGACAGCACATAACAACAACAACAGCATATATATATGTACACAACAAAACGTCCACCCATTCAACGATTTCTACCCCCTGGCTCTTCTGTGGCTGATTTTCAGAAGTGTATTCCCAGGACTTTCTTCTGAGGTCTACTGGGGTGGACTAGAACCTGAGCTTTTGGGGGCTGGGTCAGCACTTTGAATTTTTGGAATGAATTGTCAATATTTGAAATCAGGATGTTTCACACAGAATTCCAGATCTCCAGTTTCTCCTGAAAAATTGGAAATACTGCTGATCCCGAGCCTGGACCCTCAGTAAGTGGGATGGTTGGCTGGGGCAAGAGCAAGGGGAGGCCACCCTCTGAGGTGGGGCAGGGCCACTCGCCAGCCAGGCTTGCATCTTGTTGTGACTTGGGTTGGCCACCCCTGCCTACTCCTCCTGGTCTCTCCGCCCACCAAGGCTGGCTGGGTCTTGTCTGACTGCTCAGTGAAGTCAGAGCGTGGCTGGTGTGCTGGCCTCGTGAGACCCTGAATGCCCAGCTCGCCCCTCCTCCTGTTCGTGGTGCTCCCTCTGGAGGAAACCACAGTGTGCCGAGGGGCTGAACAGCATCCCTGCAGAGGAAGCTGGCGCTCCAGGGCATTGGCCGTCTGTAACTCACATGGCACCTCCCACTGCTCCCTGAAAGCTCGCAGGAGAAGTGAGGGCTTCAGACAAAGACAGACGAGTGACAAGCCGACTGGCCACCCGGTCCTCCACCACCACACAGCCTGGAACCAAGGTGTGGTTGGCTGGAGCACAGTGGGGTTTCTGAGCTCTTTGTGCCTGGCATTCTGAGGCATCTGTAGGGCCTGGGAAGTCTGCGGGCTTGGGATGGGCCAGGATTGGCCTCTAGGGGAGTTGGTGGGTGTTTGCAACCGAGTGTGTTGATTGGCTGTACAAACCTCTTTGTTCACCACAAACACTAAGATTGAGTGACACTCAACTGACCCATTGCCAAAATTATTACCACCAGCCTATGGCTGGTGCCTGAAATCCCCCATCAACAGTGGGTTAAGTATTGCCTCTTCAGGTTTTTTTTTTTTTTTTTTTTTTAATTTTTATTGTGATTTGGGTGAAAGTTTACAGAGCAAATTCATTTTCCATGGAGCAGTTCATACACATTTTGTCTCATGACATTGACTGCAATTCCCCACAATGTAACAACTCTCTTCCCACTTCCTCCCCGTAGTTACCTCTTCCCTATGTCCTTCCCTTCCAGGCACTCCTACCCCCTGAGCTCTCTCCCTGTGCAAACACTGCCTTTCTGTTTTCTCCCATGATGCTCGAAGGAGTGTTATCTAAATGTTCACCCCATATGCCTATCTGTTGTTTGGCTGGAAGCCACAGGAATGAGTTCAATTTCAGGCCTGAAGGGTAACTAGGGGCCATAGTCTCAGGGGTCCCACCAGGCTCTATCAGACCAGCAAACCTTTTTTTTTTTTTCTTTCTTTCTTTCTTTTTTTAATGATTTTGAGTTTTGTTCCACATTGTTCTCCCATTCTACCCAGGATCTCTTGCACCAATCCCTCTCTAAGTGCTTAACAGTGGTAGCCGGACATCACCTAGTTCTTGTGGTCTCATAGTCGTATAGGCTGAGGATTGCATGGTGTACCAGTCCCTTGGACTAATTGTTTCCATGCGTCTTTGGCTTTTTTAATCCTTCTTTGCTCTGGACAAGGAGAGACCCATTGTTGCATCTAGATGGCTGCTTGCAAGCTTTTAAGACCCCAGTCGCTACTCACCAAAGTAGGATGTAGAACAATGTTTTGTGTAGTATGTTGTGCCAATTGAGCTTGATATCTCAGAGGTCATTTTTAAAGGCAAGTACTCCTGAGAGGTATCAGCCATTAATACTTGAGCATGAATTGCTCTCCCAGATTTCTTACATTTTCTGAGCTGCTGGAGAACTTAGAGATCACTTGATCAAAACAACACATTCTGATTTATCCATGGTTAGTAGCAGAGTTGGAGCCTCAGTGTGGCCTTCCTAAGTCTGTGGTCTAGAGCAGCAGTCAGCAACCTTTTCTGTAAAGGGCCCAATAATAAATATTTTAGCATTTGCTGGCCATACGGCCTCTGTCCCAACTGACTCCTCCTCTTTCTGCCGCTGTAGCACAGAGACTGCCACACACAATGCATAAATGAATGAGTGTGCTTATACCCCATAACATTTAATTTGTGCTAAATTTAAACGCCATAGAATTCTTATGTGCCATGAAATAGTCTTCATCTTATTTTTTTCCAACAACGTAAAAGTGTAAAACCCATTCTTAGCTAACTTGCCGGACAAAACCAGGCACTGGTTGGGTTTGGTCCAAGAGCTGCAGTTTGCTGACTCTTGGTCAACAGAAACAGTTTCAAGAAAGCTTCATAGTAGGTCCTCACAAGTTTTTAAATTGTTTTCTGAAATGCTGCATTCAAAACTTGATAAAGCAGGATGTGATTCATAGCCAATGTCATAGTTTAAATATTGACATTTTAAAAGAAGACTGTTTCATCGTCCTTTCAATGAAGCCAGTGGAGTCCAAATAACAAGTAAACTCTGATACTCGCCACCACCCATGTTTTACACCCTCGAGTAACCCCTTCTTTAACGGTTAGCATTTTTAAACATTCCTTGTCCTCCTTGAACTCCTCTGCCTCCCCTCCTCCTTCCACACAATCATGGCCTAATATCAGGTCCTGCTTTGGTCTGTATTAGTCGCCCTGTCACTGTTTCTGAAACAAAAGTGTATAGAAATGAAAATGCTACAATGTTAATCATTTGCTGTGATCATAAAATTTCCCCCTAGATTATGTTACCATTATAATCATTATTAGCATACAAATCAAAATAACACATGTATCACTGATCTGGAGAAAGAATTATGAATGACCAAAAAGCTAAATTTGGGGGAAGTGCATCTTTCTTCTAGTTTAGGACTTCTTCCCACATTTGACAAATGTGTCTGTGGATGGATTTTATGGGAGGTCTGGTGGCATAGTGCATAAGTCATTTGACTGCTAACCAGAAGGCTGGTGGTTCAAACCCACCAGCCACTCCTTAGAAGGAAGGTTGGGCAATCTACTTCACTAGAGATACTGCCTCAGAAACCCAAGGAATTGTGAATTGGATCTAACTTGAGGGCAGTGACTTTAGTTTTGAGAACAAGACAGGCCTTAGCAGCCTATATTTCATTTCTATAGATATTTATATAGATATAAATGTCACTAGGAGGAATTTTTTTTTAATAGTGATATCATGCCACGCCATGCTTCCAGCTCTATTCGAATTCGACACCAAAAATCACAAAGTAACCTGGCATCAAATTCTTTTTTTTTTAAGTGTTAGAATTTTGTTGAAAACGAAAATTAGAAACCGTCTGACTTGCTGAATGATTTATTACCCATCTTAGAGTCATTTCACCAACACCTGCTTATCAACGGTCCCTTTGTTGGTACCCCAGAACTTTTTCTCACCCAGTAGGATCCGGGATGCACTAGGTCTGCATCTTTCACCTAGTAGGATCCAAGACTAGTTAAGTCTGCATCTTTTTAGTAAAATAAAACCAGTTGCCATCCAGACGGCTGCACTCACAGAGTTCCTGTGTGTGTCAGGATAAAAATGTCTCCATAGGGTTCTTCGATGGCCGATTTTTTTGGAAGCAGATTGCCAGGCCTTTCTTCAGAAGTGTCTCTGGGTGGATTCGAACCACCAAGCTTTCGGTCTGCATCCATGCACAGTAAGCATTTGCAGTCTCAGGGACTCCTATGAGAGCAGAAGGGCAACTGTGAGAGGGAAACCAGAAAGGCAAGTTGATGGGATGTGAGGCCTGGACTAGTTCTCAGGCAGTTATGTTTTAGGGAAGAGTACAGAAAGATCTGGAAACGGGCTCCCTGAAAACTAGCTGCACCCCTACCTCTGCTCAAGGTTATATGTGCCAATCTGAAGACCACCAGCTTCACTCAGAGATGAGCAAAGGCAGATGCCCTGTGCCCACATCCTCCTCCCGCCGGCAGAGCTCGCAGATCGGTCACACTCTTTCCCACGGGATCTGGAACCTGGATAGGGCCCCGTGTCTGCTCCAGGGTGCTCCAGGCAATAGCGATAGCTGATCGCGGATGCCACCCAGTGGGCCCCAGAGTCACCCAGCCAGCCACGATAAAACAGCAGATTTCACTTGTCAGTACTGCTGAGAGCACCACTAAGAGCCCACTCCCATGGAAGCCCCTTCCCACAGCCCCCTCGGCCACCACCATCCTCTCTTTGCAGATTTATCTGGCTAAACAGACTGAAGCCCTTCTGAGCTGACAAAGCACCTCCTCTGGAAAAGGAGAGGCAGGACCCTGGCATTACAGGCCTGGAAGAAGCCTTGTAGATCACCTCATTCAAGACCTCATTGTATGGTGGAAGAAGTGGGAACCGGGGGACCCGGACTTCCCCAGGCCATGAAGCTATCCAGGGACCACCCTTCCATTCTGCTTTAAACAGCGCTGCCAGGTGTGAACCTGCGTGGCCTGACTCACGGCAGGTACTGGATAAACGTTTGCCTGACCAACCCTGAGCCCCTCGTGCTGGGCCCCTCAGCACGCCCTAAAAACCAGTCATAGGAGGCCCGAGAGGCTGTTCCAGGCCAGAGTCAGGCTGTATATGGTAAAAGTGTATGTTGAGACTTCCTTTCTTTTGAAATGTGGCAGCGTTCTTGCCTGATGGGCACATAAGCTCCCCTTCTGTTAGATTTTGGAAATCCCAAGGCTCAGAAGCCTTCATAGCACATGGCAGGGCTGGGAGGGACCCAGGGCCTTTTAGTGATAGTCCATCCTAGGGCAAGGACATGGACTCCTTAGCCCCAGGGGACCCCAGCACAGGGTTTCTGCTTTTGTGTGCCTCTGGAATGACTAGACATAATCTGGGTACTGGGGGTCAGATGCTATGGGCCCTGGAGGGCGAGTGGTGCAGAAACCTCAGTGCTAAAGAAAGTGAATCCTTCTAGTAAACCAGCCACTCTATTTAAAACTCAAGAACAACAGAAGGCGGGAAGGGAAATGCTGAAGACAAACAACGGCTTAGCAACACCCAGAGGTGAGCCTGGGGAAGGAGGGGCCCAGGAAGCTCCGGGAAGGCCTAGAAACTTCTGCCATACAGAGGCCCATGCTGCCTGGGGGCTGGCGGCCGAGGACTGTGAAAAATGGAGAAGATTCTAAAGCACGGTCAGAGGAAGATTAATTGATCAGTTATCAGGGCACAGCCCACGCTGGAACGCTCTGTG
This sequence comes from Orycteropus afer afer, assembly GCF_000298275.1. Classification (NCBI taxonomy): domain Eukaryota; kingdom Metazoa; phylum Chordata; class Mammalia; order Tubulidentata; family Orycteropodidae; genus Orycteropus; species Orycteropus afer. The sequence goes on along the minus strand of NW_006921717.1, from coordinate 8,269,302 downwards.
GAGGAGGACGGGGAGCTCACTCAGTTCATTGGCTGGGAGAGCTGACCTTCCATATATTGTGGAGTTAAAAAAATGAGTTTCAAACCAACATTTATAGTAAGATCCCAGTGATATGAAGTAGTGTCACATACACACTCACACACACACACAAGGTATCTGAAAAGTCAAGAAACAGAGTCAGGGTCAGCTCCAAAGGTCCGTGACCTATGCCTGCATCCAGAAGGCCCCTTGGTTTAATGGTCTGCTGCCTGCCGCCATTTTGAAATTCTTAATTTTTAAACAAGGAGCGTCATGTCTTTTTGCATGGAGTCTTATAAATGATGTAGCTGGTCCTGCATAGAATAAATTACTTCTTTTTTTTTTTTTTTTAAGTCAACTTTACTGAGATATTCTTTGTACACAGTAAAATGTACCCATTTTAAGGAGACCGATAGATGAGCTCTGACAACTGTGTGACCAACACCACTTTCAAAATGTAGAGCACCCCCATCCCCCACGAATTTCCTTCCCACCTGTGCAGTCACACCCCCATCGTAGCCCTAAGCAACCACCGATCACCTGTCTGTCTCTAGAGGTGAGTTTTGTCATTTCCAGAATTTGATAAAAATGTAATCACACGGTATAAACACTTCTTTCTGCCCTCTTCCCTGTGTGCCCTGTTCTGAGGTTTGTCATGCCATTGTGTTCTTGGTCCTTTTTTCTTTTTATGTTGCTGAGAAAAGCAGGCATTGCACAGTCTGCCCTGTTGCCTGTTGGTGGGCATTTGGGTGATCTGCAGTTTGGGGCTTTTATGAAGCACACTGTTAGGAACACTTGCGAACAAGCTAGGTGTGGACATCTGCTTTCATTTCTCTCGGGTAAATACCTGAGTAAAAACTGAGGATCGTATGGTAGGAGTATGTTCAACTGGATAAGAAACTGTCAAAATGTTTACCAAAGTGATTGTACCATGCTTACATTCCTAGCAGCTAAACTTATTTTAAAAGAGCATGTGACAACATAGACATGCAAGCTGAATGGGGTGAGAGGGTGAAAGGGCCTCACCCATGAATATATATATATGAGCTTGACAGAGGATATTTCTACATATGTATGTATGTGTGCTGCAAATATATCCATGAATATAGTAGAGCATACAGCAGACAAAGTTATGAAAACATCTTAATTATAACCAAACACCTTGAGGGAATGAGTTGCTATGTCTGGTGGTTCAGGACCATAGTCTCAGGGGACATCAAAGTCAATTGGCCTAACCTAGTCCACAAAGATAATGTTCTATATCTTACTTTGGTGAATAGTGACTGGGGTTTTGAAAGCTTCTGAGTGGCCATCGAAGATGCAACTGTTGGTCTCTCCCTGCCCCAAGCAAAGAAGAGTGAGAAAAACCAGAGATGCATGGGACTAATTAGTCAGAAGAACTAATAGACCAAGCAAACCCTGGCCTCAATGACCCTAAGACCAGAAGAACTGGATGGTGACTGGCTACCACTGCCAAGTGCTCTGAAAGGTCTCGGATGTAGTGGGAGAAAAATGTGAAACAAAACTCAAAATTAAAACAATGAAAAAAAACAGGCTTACTGGTCCAACAGAGACTGGTGAAACTGCTGAGACCATTGCCCTTAGACACTCTCCAGACCCCCTCGGCTCAACATTCAGCCAAACAATAGACAGGCTTCTACAGTGAACAATAACACCAGAATTGTACCCATTCCTCAGAACAATCAGGCATCCGAGATTGAGAGAGCAGCATTACCAGGAGTAAAGCTCAGGAGGCGGAAGGGGTGGGAAAGAAGAATGAAGGGACATGGGGGGCACAGGGGGAGGTGGGAAGCGAGCTGCTAAATTGTGGGGACTGCAGTCAGTGGCACAAGACAAAATGGTATGAACATTGAATGGAAAAAACAGCTCGCTATGTCAACTTCCACCCAAATCACAACAAAAAGGTTTTTAAAAACGTTTAAATAAAGAACATGTAACAGATTTGAAGATGACGCTCCCTTTGTTTTTCTTCAACTTCCCGTGTCACGAACACATGACAGAATGTCCCCAAAATCCGAAGCACAAGTGATAGCAATTATTTATAGCACTTTCTTCCAGGTTAACAATTGAACTATTGCTTGAAATGTAGAGATACTTCAGGGAGCTCCAGGGTGGTGCCAGTTGTTGATGTGTCCAGCTGCCAAAGGCACGGCAGGGTTGAAGGTTCAAGTCCACCCAGAGGGGCCTTGGGAGGAAGTCTGCTGATCTGCTTCTGAAAAATCAGCCATTAAAAACCTCCTGGCACCCCGTTCTATTCTGACACACATGGAGTCACCACAGGTCAGAATCAAGTGGACGGCAACTGGGTTTTTATTTTAAAAGTTTTATTTCAAAATGTGTCTAGAGGTTGAAGAAAAACATTGCACAGGCATTTGAAAATGTAACTCACATAATGTTTTAAAGTAAATTTATTTTATGTCTCCTAAGTTTTGGGACACCCTGAACGTGGAAGATGACTATGAAATGCTCTGTTGTTGCTGTTGTTGTCAGGTGCCATCGAGTTGGCTCCGACTCATAGCAACCCCACGTACAACAGAATGAAACACTGCCCGGTCCTGTGCCAGCCTCACAATCCTTGCTGTACCTGAGCCCAGCATTGCAGCCACTGTGTCAATTCATCTCGTTGAGGGCCTTCCCCTTTTTCACTCACTCTCCACTTTATCAAGCATGACATCCTTCAGGGAATGGTCCCTTCTGACAACCTGACCAAAGTAGGTGAGACAAAGTCTGGCCATTCTCACTTTCATAGAGCGTTCCGGCTGCACTTCCTCCAAGACAGATTTGTTAGTTCTTTTGGCAGTCCATGGTACTTTCAGTATTCTTCACCAACATCACAACTCAAACGCATCAACTCTTCTTAGGTCTTCCTTACTCATTGTCCAGCTCTCACATGCATATGAGGTGATTGAAAATACCATGGCTTGGGTTAGGCGCACCTTAGTCTTCAAAGAGACATCTTTGCTCTTCAGAACTTTAAATTAATTATGAAATTAATGCCTAGAGCATTTCATAGTCATAAGTGTGGTTTATCTCCTGGCTACAAAAGCTACATTTATCTGTTGTAGAACATTTGGAAAACAGACAAGAATGAAAACTGCCTCCAAAATCCTTATCATCTTAATGCTAGTCTCCAACAGAGGCCTCTGTTAACACTGAGGGCTTCTTCCTGTGTGTTTTGCTCAGAGTATGTGTGTGCTTCATGATACCAATTGTACTTCTTTTCTTATGTTACCTGCTTAAAACAACTCCATATTTACAAAAACAAAAAGCCCTGGTGGCATGGTGATTAAAAAACTCAGCGGCTACCCAAAAGCCAGTGGTTCAAACCCTCCTGCAGCCCTGCTGGGGAAGGATGAGGCAGTTCGCGCCCATAAAGATTACAGCCTTGGAAACCCTGTGGGCCAGTTCTACTCTGCCCTTTAGGTGGCTGTGAGTTGGAACTGACTCAATGGCAGTGGGGATTTTTTTTTTTTTTTGGAGGGGGTGGTTTACAAAAGTAGCATTTTCTCAGCAAAAGTGACTAAACAATATATCAGACTATAAAACAGAAAGAAAAGACTCCTCCCAGGGTTAGTTAACAACCTGTGCTTCCACCCCCTTTTTTCACATTTATTCTGTCCATTATGGAGTTCTGGTGGCGTAGTGCCTAAAGCACTTGACTGCTAACCAGTTCAAACTCACCAGCCACTCCTCGGAAGGAAGGTTGGGCAATCTACTTCCGCAGTGATACCACCTTGGAAACCCAAGGAGGGGTCGCTATGAGTCGGATCCGACTTGACGGCAGTGAGTTTGGTTTTTGGTTGGTCAGTCCATTCAATAAATGCATGTATATAAACACTGTGCTTTTAAACACATATGATTGAAAAATTTATATAATTTTATATCCTATTTTTTCATCTACTGTCATTGAATATTCTTAGAAAACAAGTCTTAATATCTACATAATATCCCATTATATAAGGTATGTAAGTGGACCTTAATTTAGTAAACATAAAACATTATTCAATTGTTGAACACTTCAGCTGAGCCCACGTCTCTGTGTGCGGGGCTGTGTGTGTGTGTGCGCGTGTGCAGGTGTGCATGACTGTCAGCCCGCATGGCTCTAAGCACTCAAAAATGATGGGTTGATTCATTAGTAAATATTTTAAAAAGATAGGTGTCCAATTGATGAGACTGGGGTCAAACAGGCATTCCCCCATACTTCAGGTTGGAATGTAAATTGAAGGACTGTTTTTTTCTTTTATTTTTACATTTATTTCAGTTACTTTAATTAAAAAAAAAAAAAAATTATTTTTGTTGTTAAGAGACTGTTTTTAAAAGCCGTTGGGAAGTGTGCACTGAGAGCAATAGCAATGTCTGTGCCTTTGGTCAGGGAGCCCTGGTGCCCCTGGTGGCAGTGCTCGGCTGCTAACAGAAAGGTCAGCAGTTCAAACTCACCGGCTGCTCCGCGCGAGAGAGGTGTTACAGTCTGCTCCTGTGGTGATTACAGCCTTGGAAACCCTATGGGGCATGTCTATTCTTCCCTATAGGGTGGATATGAGTCAGAATCATCTTAAGGGCAGCTTTGGCACCTTTGGCCAGGAGACCCACATTTAGGAACACTGGTGGGGCAATGGTTACATTCGACTGCTAACCGAAAGGTGGATGGTTCAAACCCTACCACCAGCTCTCTGGAGAAAAGACCTGTGATCTGTCCCCACAGCCTAGACAACCCTCTGGGATAGTTGTACTCTGTCTGATAAGGTCACTATAAGTCAGAATCAACTCAATCACCTGAAAGCAACAAGGAAGTAGTGTGAGGAAATGAATGCACAAAGATGTCTCTTACCACCTGCATCATAAAGAGAAAATTGGAAACTAGATGCCCAACATCTAGGAAAACCATCAAGTCAATTCTGGTTTCTCAGTGAAATAGGATTTTCATACAGTCTTCAAAAGGGATTTTCCACAAATCCCAGCAAGTGTTCAATGAACAAACCTAGCAGTGGCCCATAATACTCAGATGGTAGGATTGACTGGGGTATTTTTCTTTCTAGTTTAATAATAGCGTTCTGAGTGTTCTACTAGGAGCATGTATTTCTTTGATTTTTTTTAAAGGGCTATCTTAAATGAGTGATAAACATTTCTCAAAATTAATACAGCTTTTTATTATAACAACTCCATGTTCATTGAAAAGAAAAAAGCTAAACACAGCGCCAGACTAAAAGAAAAAAGTGAAAGTAAAGCCAAATCCCACCACTCAGCACTCAGAGGTAACCCCTCCAGCATTTTTTATACAACGGCAGATTTATATACACACAGAAAGACATGCACTTGTAGACTCACAGCCTGCCTCTTTTGCTGATCGATATGTCACGGACATCCTCCCACATCAATAAATGTTCATTTGCCTTTTTTTTTTTTTTTTTTTTATGGTCTGCATTAAAAGATTTCCACACATACATCTTGTGGTCTGACTGCATCATTATTTATTTAACCAAAGCCCCACTGATGCACATTGAGGTCGTTTGCAATATTTCACTGAGTAATTAAAGTCTCAGTAAGTAAGCGGCTGGGGAGTGAGCCTTGGTTCTGTCGTGTTGCTGTTAGTTGCCATCAAGTCGGTCCCCGAGCCATAGCAACCCCATTCGCAACGAAACCAAACGCTAACATTGGTCCCATACCAGCTGCACAGCCGGTTGCAGGTCAGACAACTGGGCTCTATCGGGTTTTCACTGGCTGGTTTTGGAAAGCAGATGGCAGGTCTTTCTTCCTAGTCTGTCCTGGTCTGCAAGCTCTGCTGAAAGCGGTTCAACATCACAGAAGCGTGCCAGCCTCCACCGATGACGGGCGGTGGCTGAGCACAAGTGCATTGGCTGGGAACCAAGTCTCCCACACAAAGGTGGTAATTTGACACAAGCACCAAGGTCCCGTTCTGCTGTCGTATCTACTGTTAATCCACTACCTGAATTGGAACCTCAGTTTCCCCCTTTGTAAGAGGAAGACATGGGGGACACCAGGTGATCCCCAAGATGCCTTGCAGCTGCGGCATTCTCTGGCTTCCTGAGATGGCAGCTGATCTGTCAAGAACCTGAAGCATTTGGTGTGATTCTGAGCCAACGGCACAACTAAGAACATCCTCTCTAAAACAATACTGTGCAAGCGTCCAAGCCCTCAGGTACCCGCCAGGGTTAAATGGCCGTAGAAGGTGACTTCTGGTGCCACTTGGTGCTCTCCACGCGTCGGAATGCAGCTTTGTCTACGGTCAGGCCAGCCTCGCTCCGGGAAGCATGGGCTATGCGGTCACCTGCCTGGCACCTACTCATCCAGTGGCCTTCTTATACAGACTGCTGCTCTCAGAGTCTGTCTTCTTCTTTTCCTGCCTTTCCTTGAACCTCAGGTACACACACACCTTGGGGTACCATGTTTGCTCTGTGACCAACCTCCTCGTTAATCCATGCGCCATCGACACCACACCCCTCACCCCAAATGCTCCTTCAAATGGGCCTTTTCTTAGCAAAGAGCATTGAGGTTGCCTACTAAGCACAAGAGTGGGATTCAACCCGGTAGACCGGCTCCAACTGCACGACTGTCACAACAAACACTAATGGAGCACCTACTACGTGCCAGGGCCTGTGCTAAGCACCTTTTGTTAGGACTGACAGTTCCTTGGGCAGTTAGGGAAAACCCTGATCAAGAATCTCAGCTTTAAACAGTGTCTCTGACCTGAGAAACCAGGCTCAGACAGGCCCAGCCTTTCACCCGATGCGTAAATTCCTGCCAGGACAGTAACGACAGCCAGCAGTCAATAAATATCTTTTGCAAGTGTTTTCTTGCTTTGGCCCCCCAAGAGCTGTCTCACGGAACTGTGCTTTGGGAAGGTTCTTCAGGTACCTCTCGAAATTTGCTGGGTTTTGCTCATAGAGATGTCCATTGAGACAGTCAAGAGGGCCCTCAGGCCACTAATTTACCTCTTTGCTTTAGCCATCAGGAAACTCAGAAGCAAACTGATGCCCTACTACCTATCAAACACATGGACATTTTGGCACGATGCATCGTGTAAGCAACGTTCCCTCAAAATTCATCTTATTTTCTACCCTTGTTCTCCTATCCCTCAGATTTTCTCATTATTTTTAAATCTTGTTTGCTTTCATGCACTGCTGCCTACTGCCTTGAATCCTTGGCGGAATGAGAAGAGGAATAAATGAGTCAGAGGTGGGGCACAGGACTGGCACCCTGATTCCCAGCCCCTCCCCCACTTTGGTAACTGAGTCACCTGAGGGGAAGTGACGTTGGTGGGTTGATCTGAGTCACCCCGATCTTAGCAATTTCAGAACAAAATGAATCATGGGCCCATCCCATCTCTTATCTGACCACTCCATGTTTTATTCCTACCCATCCAACAGACCTATTCTCCTTCTTGCCTGCCAGGTAAAGGCCACAAAGTCAGTAAATTAAAATGACCCTGGGAAACTTTCTCAAGAGCCACTGAGGCTGGATGAACCTCTGAAACCACAGCCCGAGATAATCCCTGATCCTGGAACCATAAACCAAACTATCCCAACGCCCACCGCCTTTAAACCGAACAGTCCAGCCTGGCCGGTGAGGAACGTCTGCCATGAGCTTTGTGCACTTTTAAACAACTGTCAATGTGGGATCAAACTGACCACAGCGATTAGGTAAGTTAGATGAGAAACTCAGAGTCAGTGCGCTGATGTTCATGGGGGAGGGTTAACTTGGCAAAGGCGGGGAGAACGGTTACACAACTCGAATGTCATCGGTGTTACTGAACTGTACGTGGAGAGACTGTTGAGGTAGGATATGTTTTACTGCAGGCTCAGGACTCTAAATTAGTGACCTGTGACTGTTGTTGCTGTTGTTAGGTGCCATCAAGTCAGTTCTGACTCACAGGGACCCCATGGACAACAGAAAGCAGCACTGCCCGGTCCTGTGCCGTCCGCACAGTCACTGCCAGGCTTGAGCCCATCATTGCAGCCACTGTGCCCACCCAGCTCGTTAGGATCTTCCCCTTTTCCTCCGACCCTCTACTTTACCAAGCATGGAACCCTTCTCCAGGGACTGGTCCCTCCTGACAACATGACCAACGTATGAGAGATGTAGTCTGGCCATTCTCGCTTCTAAGGAACATTCCGGCTCTACTTCCTCCAAGACAGATTTGTTCGTTCTTCTGTCTCTCTACGGCATATTCAATATTCTTTGCCGACACCACAATTCAAGTGTATCGGTCCTTTGGTCTTCCTTATTCACTGTCCAGCTCTCACATGCATATGAGGTCACTGAAAATACCAGGGCTTGGGTCAGATGAACCTTAGTCTTCAAAGTGACATCTCTGCTCGTTAACACTTTAAAGAGGTCTTTTGCAGTGGATTTGCTGCAAAAATGAGGGACCTTGCAGGTGCTAAAGTGACACCAGAGAAAGCCTCAATTTAAAAAAAGAATAAAAACCTCCACTAACGACAAGGTCCCACGCTACTCTCACGCTGCTGCCCAGCACGAGAAACAAGTTCACATCAGATGCACGTCTACCCCAGGCTGTGCACACCTCACCCTCCTTCAGGTCACCAAACTCATATGCGTGCCCCCTCCCCCCAATCTGACATGGCCTCCCTCCTCTGGTCCATCCCCGAGGCCAGCCCGAGAGCCCCACCTCCCCCATGAAGCCTTCCCCGACACACCCAGGCCCTGATGGGCATGGGCTCTCCCAGTCTGTGAACTACTGCAAGCTGCACACAGTCCAGCAGGTCATTTCATCTAGTCTCCGGTCCCATCTCCTCCTCGCTGCAGGTAGATGTAATCCTCCCTCATAGTACTGCAAAGTTAGATGCTCAGAACAGACCTTGCATGCCACAATTGCCAGCTATGACCTGGGTGCTAGTGCTGGATTAGGGATGTCATCAACATCACATCACCAGGGCAACGGGATGAGATGATGTCTCTAGCACCCAGCACCCAAAACCAAAAAGCCCAACTTGCCACTGAGTCAGTTCCAACACACGATGACCCCATCTGCCCCACAGAGGTTTCCTTGGCTGTGATCTTAATGGAGACAAATTGTCAGGCCTTTCTTTGGGTTCCAATCGCCAACCTTTCAGTTAGTCATTGAGTGCAGACCTGTTTGTGCCACTGAAGAGCTCAGCACACAGCACAGTGCCTGATACACAAACCAGCAGCCAACTGCTGGCAGGCAACTCGGACTGACGGGGATGCCATGTGCGTCAGAGTGGACCTGAGTGTCACGGGGTCTCCAAGGGCTGATTTTTCAGAGGTTGGTTGCCAGGCCTTTCCTCCAAGGTGCCTCCAGGTGGACTTGAACTGTCAACCTTGTAGTTAACAGCCTAATGTGTCGACCGTTTATATCACCCCGAGATTCTGCCTCACGCATCCTAGCTGTTGACGCTATGTGGTTCTTACCACTTGTTCATTCTCAAAGCCCTGTTCCCCCCACTTCTCACACACAGTCACACCTCTGTTGTTGCACAGCTACTGCAGTTTCAACACTGTGGGAAGAGGAGGTGGTCCTTTCTTTCTTATTTTGTAGGAAAACAATGTCTTTGTGACAGCAAATCAGTCTTGATTTTCTCTATGTCCCTTTTATAAATGAATTGACTGTGTTTTGTTTTGTTTTGTTTTTCTCCCTCTCCTCTTCCAAGTTTTAAAATAATACAAATGAAGCCTCACCCCTAACGGGAGCCTGGAGCAGAGAGAAGCCACCACCTACAGCCGTGCACTGGGTGCCCTCCCAGACTGCTGTGCCCTCACCCGGACGCACCCGACCAGACCAGCTCCGTGTCAGTCTGAAATGGGGAGAAAAGGAGGACCCGCCTCGCAGGGTGAGGATCCCACGTGATTCGCTGACAGTGCTGTCACGTATAGGACCTTACCCCGCTGCTCTGCACCTTCCCTCCTGCCATTTTTAATGACTGCTTCACCTGAGTGGCTTCACGATGCTTAGTCACACTGCTCTCTACTCCAATAAATAAAAGCACAGGGGACATTTTAAAATCATGGATCTTCCTCCTTTATAGTGTGTTCTTGAAGTTTGTACATTTAAAAAAAGAAATGCCATCACATTTTCCTGATTTGGACATAAAATGCAGTCATCTATTGACATTTCAGAAAGTGCACAGACATCTACAGGAAAAACACAAATCGCCTGTGAGCAGCCTCTCCACGCCTGTGACAGACGTGCCTTCCTAGCTGCCCCCACCCTGCCTTCTGCACAGACACCCACCAAGCGTGTGCGGGGCAGCGCGGACAGCAGGAGAGAAGGGTCGCAGACCCTGGGTGGGCTCTGGCTACTTCACCTCCTTGCAGTGTGACCTTGGACAAACCTCTTAACCTCTGTCAGCCTCATTTTCTCATCTGTGAAATGGGGAGAAAAAGAGGACCTGCCTCATGGGGCAAGGACCACATACAATATGTCAGCAAAGGCTGTCTGTCCAGAACCCTGGGCAGACAGCAGTGTCCCCAGACTCCAGGTGGACAGCGGCACCCATGGACTCCGGGCGGACAGTGGTACCCAAAGACTCCAGGCGGACAGCGGTGTCCGTGGACTCCAGGCAGACCAGTGTCCATGGACTCCAGGTGGACCAGTGTCCATGGACTCTGGGCGGACAACAGTGTCCACAGATTCCGGGCAGACAGCGGCGCCCACAGACTCCAGGCGGACAGCGGTGTCCGTGGACTACAGGTGGACCAGTGTCCACGGACTCCGGGCGGACAACAGTGTCCACGGATTCCGGGTGGACAGCGGCGCCCACAGACTCCAGGTGGACCAGTGTCCACAGACTCCAGGTAGACCAGTGTCCATGGACTCTGGGCGGACAACAGTGTCCACAGACTCTGGGGGGGCAGTGGTGCCCACAGACTCCAGGCGGACAGTGGCGTCCACTGACTCCAGACAGACAGCAGTGCGCGTGGAGTGGCCCCCGTTCAGCTCTGTGGCCGGCTGCTGCTGAGTCGCTCTGACTCACGCCGGCCCCGTGTGTGTGGAGCAGGGCGCCGGCCCCATGTGTGTGGAGCAGGGCGCCGGCCCCGTGTGTGTGGAGCAGGGCGCCGGCCCCGTGTGTGTGGAGCAGGGCTGCTCCACAGCATTGTCAGGCCGTGACCTTGCTGAAGCAGATGCCTGGGCTGTCTTCTGAGGCCCCTCTGGGTGAGTTCGAATCCCAACCTTTAGGCTAGTGAAGTGCTTAATTGTTTGCACCACCCAAAGTGGTGCATTTTAATGAATAGTAGTAACCAATACTAAAAAAAAAAAAAACATCGCCTGTGAGTTGATTCTGACTTTACTCACTGCTCGGTAAAGGGTCATTGAAAAAGAAGAAGCCTCTCAACAAGATGGGTTCACACAGCGACCACAACAATGGGCCCAAACACGACCACGATTGTGAGGACAGCCCAGGGCCGGGCAGTGCTTCGTTGTGTTAAACGTAAGGCTGGTGTGAGTTGGAACCAGCTCCACGGCACTTAACAACTACCACCAGCACCAATATTGTATCGATTCAAATTACAGTATATTTATATATTACCTGTAATTAGCATTTTATAAATTAATACAAAGTTATCATTATTACAACTTAAAGTATATGATGTAGCTGAGATTGCACTGTAAACCCACATGTATAATCACAATTACATCGTCTATTTTAAGTTGCAATTGTTATAACATTGCATTTTTAATTTATAGAATACTAGCTATACATCTGTGTACATATGTTATACCACAGACTGCCAGAAGAACAAGCTAGTACGTCTTAGAAGAAGTACAGCCAGGATGCTCCTTAGAAGTGAACATGGAGATACCGCCTCTCGTGTACTGTGGACGTGTCATCAGGAAGGACCATTCCCTGAAGGAGGACATTATGCTCGGTAAAGTAGACTGTCATCGAAGAAAAGGAAGACCCTCAACGAGATGGACTGACACAGTGGCTGCGACGATGGGCTCAAACACAGCAAGGATCGTGAGGACGGTGCAGGACTGGGCCGCGTTTCGTCCCGTTGTATAGAAGGTCACTATGGGTCAGAACTGACTTGATGGCAGCTCACGACAACATACATGTAAGTATATGTAAGTGGCAGTGCTACTTCTGCGCCCTCTCTGCAACATTTCGTGTCACCACAGACTGCTCATAGCGTTTTCTAAAGGATCCCTGCTGACTCAGTGCTTAACTACTCGGCTGTTCACTGAAAGCTCGGCAGTTGGAACCCACCAGCCACTCCTTGGTAGAAACAGGTGACCATCAGCTTCCATAAAAAGATTACAGCCTTGGAAACCTGTGGGCAGAATTGACTTGAAGGCAATGGGTCAGTATTATTCTTTAATGGCTGCATATGCTCACGCCATCTTTTATTATTAAAGACAGACTGTTTTCCATGCCAAGCAGGCACAGCCAGGGTGGGAGAATCGCTTAGACTCCCAGATGCTGGCCCTTGGGGCTGCTCCTCACCCCGGCCCTTCGGCTTTGGGTTTGTGATTTATAGTCACCAGCTAAAGTGAACAAATCACCCGGGGAGGAAATCAGATAATGAATGATTCAATTCCAAGCCCTGGACAGAACGATTATTCTCCTGCTCTGAGCTCTGCAGACGTGGACAGCTACCAGTTCCTGGGGGCTGTGGAGGGGTCCTGGAAAATGACAGACTTCTACCCCAGAAGGTCCCACTGAATCCCAGGACCCCACACACCTGGGCTCGAGTCCTGGGGTGTGTTCCTTTTCACTTCAGACACTCCCACTGCACACAGCAGTAGGGGCAAAGGGCAGCCCCATTCTACAGATGTCAACACTGAGGTGAATACCTGGACCAGTGTCAGATGGTTGATGACAGAGCCCACATTCCACTGGGTTTGGCCTAGTCCCTGTCTGATGTCTTCCTCTGGCCTTTGTGACCCCCCAGGAGAGACAGGTGTCCTCCTGTGAGAGAGGCTTTGTGGAAGGAGCTGGGAGCATGCATGGTGGTCAGGGTTGTGGGAATGCCCACTACAAACTCACTCCCTTTTCCAGGGTCTCCTGGAAGGCTGAAGAGCCTGACACTCACTCACACAGGCCAATCTGAACCCCACCCTGGGCCATCCATCACCCCCTGGGTAGCTCTGGGCTGGCCCTTGTCTGCAGTGCCCACCTGGCCCTTGCCTCCCTGGAGCAGGCTTTCTAAACCTGGGGGGACCAGATGAACCCCACTCCTCCCACCCCCAACATGACCACAGGCAGCCACGCTGGGCATTGGGACCACAGATGGGGGCCCCTGCCTTGCCCCTTCTACCAGCCATAGCATAACCCTTCGACCCTGGAAGGGTCCTGCCTTGGGAGCCCAGAGAAGGTGATGTCCCAGGGTAGTGCTATCTCCCCCCACCATGGAAGGTGAAACAGATACTAGAAAAAGCAGCCTGCCTGCCCAGGAGCGGTGTATTTCTGTGTAGTTTCTCAGCACCAGGGAGCTTTTTCAATTAACACCAAAGAGCCCCCCTGCTGGGGGCCCGGCCAAGCCCAAACCAGACATCACCGTCCTGGGCCCGCTGCAGGAAACCTATACCCGTCTCTGGGGAGAGAGGGAGCCACTACTGCAGTTAAATTGATTTCCAGGCCCCAGCAGCCTGGGGAAGTTCCTGGCGGCTGGCGGCTGCCGCCTGTCCACAGCAAAGCTGAAGAAGGGAAGGAGGGTGTCCCCAAGGCATGCTGGAAAGAGCCTTCCCAGGCTTGCAGCTGAAGCTAGGGGCTCTAGGGGACCATGGACCAAGTTTGGGGTCTGTGTCTGGCTCTGATACTTCACGACAAGTAACTCAAATGTCAGCTGTAAAATAGGGCCAGTGAGAATCCTCAGGACTGAGTTTCCCGCGCTGTAAAATGGCATCGTACTGCTGTCGAGTCAGACCCGACTCAGCAGTCCCTCCTTGGGTTTCCGAGGCAGTATCACTACGGAAGTAGATTACCCAACCTTCCTTCCGAGGAGTGGCTGGTGGGTTTGAACCGCCAGCCTTCTGGTTAGCGGTCAAATGCCTTAGGCACTACGCTATCAGAGCTCTCATTTAACCATTGTTGTTGTTGTTGTTACATGCCATCGAGTCAGACCAACTCATAGCGACCCCTCCTTGGGTTTCTGAGGCAGTATCACTACGGAAGTAGATTGTCCAACCTTCCTTCTGAGGAGTGGCTGGTGGGTTTCAACCGCCAGCCTTTTGGTTAGCAGTCAAGTGCCTTAGGCACCACACCACCAGAGCTCCTGTAAAATGGCATAGGGCTGTAAAATGGAAAACTAGAAACAAGCCATGTGTCTATCAACCAGTGAACAGATAAACAAAAAGTGTGTTATACACACAACGGAATACTTCTTTTGTTGTGTGCCGTGGAGTCAATTCTGACTCAGAGAGACCCTATGTGAAAGAGTACAACTGCCCCATGTCCCATCCTAGGCTGTCATCTTTACAGGAGCCCGATCACCACGTCTTTTCTCCCACAGGGCTGTTGGATGGGTTCAAACTTCTGACCTTCCAATTAGCAGCCAAGTGCTTACCATTGTCCCACCAGGGCTCATTCAGTGGAATACTAGTCAGCAATAAAAAATGATGAAGTATTAATACCTGCTGCAGCATGTACAAAGGAGCTCTGGTGGTGCAGTGGCTAAAGCACTAGGCTGCTAATCCAAAGGTCAATGGTTCGAATCCACGAGCTGCTCTGGGAGAGAAAGATGGGGCAGTCTGCTTCCATAAAGATTACAGCCTTGGAAACCCTATGGGGCAGTTCTGCTCTGTCTGTCCTATAGGGTTGCTATGAGTCAAAATCCACTCAGTGGCAGGGGGTTGGGTTGGGTTGACAACAAATGTCAGGAGCCCTGGTGGTACAGCAGTTAAGCGCCAGCTGCTCAGCAAAAGGTTGGCGATTCCCACCCACCTGCCACGGGAGAGACACCTGGTGATGCGTTCCTGTAAAGATCACAGCCAAGGAAGCCCTAAGGGCCAGTTCTCCTCTGGCCCATGGGTTGCTATGAGTTGAAATTCATGGCATTTAACACCAACACAACATTTGTAGACCTCCAAAACAACATGCTGAAGGAATGAAGCCAGGCACAGCATGCAGTACGGTTCTAGTTGTGGGACAGGTCCACAAAAGGCTATCCATGGAGACAGAAGGCAGATTGGTGGGTGCCTAGAGTTGGGGAGGAATGGAGAGTGATTGCAAACGGGCACGAGGGGTCTTTTGGAGGCAACAGAAATGTTACAAAATTGGATTGTGGTGATGGCTGCACAGCTTTGCCTGTTGTTGTTAGCTACTGAAAATCATTCGATTTACACGGAAGTGGATTTTAAGGTATGTAAATAATACCTCACACAGCTCTAAAAGGAAGAAAAGGCATCCGGTGAATACTGTTGTTGTAAAGGTCAAGGAAGATACTTCAGGTGAAGTACTTGGGGAATTACAATGAGCAGCAGAGCCAAGCTCCAGTGCTAGCTGGGACCAAGGCAAGTCACCCAACGTCTCTGAGCCTCCGGCCTCATCTCTAGAATCACAAGAGCAGCAGCCTTGGCCTCACAGGGCTGATGTGAAGATGCAGAGTTAAGCATGTACGTCCAGCTCCTTGCACACCAAGTGCTCAGTCCCCAAGAGCTCTCCTTATCATCTTCATCCTCACCGCTTCTATCCTGGCAGCTCAGACAAGGCCCCAGACCCCAAGACTTGTCCCCGGCGTCACAGGGTCCCCTCTGCTGCTCACAGTCCCTCGGGCCTTCGGATTAGACTCGGCCTTTGGTCCTGAGCCTCCTCACATCCAACATGCAGACCCAGAGCCGGGCACTTCCCATCCCAGGGCTGCTTCCTGGACCGCAAGTACCAGCCACAACCTGGGGTCAGGCTGGAAGCCAGACCACGGATTCCCGAGAAGGATCAGGGAGAAGGTGCATCTTAAGCAATCCAGGGGCACACAGAAATATCCTCATGCAGGCTGGGGTGCACTGAGCCCTTCTTTACAGCCAAGGAAACTGAGGCTCAGAGACTCAAACCCCTTGTCCTCAGTCACACAGCTATAAGCAGCATAGTAGGATCAACCCTGATCTATTTATGCTAATACACAGGTACCCAAAGGAGGTGAGGTCAATTGGGGGTTGGGACAGAGGGAGGGAGGAAAAGAGAGGGCTCTGCCCTGCCCTCCAAAATCGAGCTGTGGAAATCATCCACATAACATTTCCCCCGAGGACACACGTGAACACGTAGGTTGCTGGGCCCCACCTCACCCTCAGACCAACTGCCTCAGCACCCCTGAAAAATGAGACTGCATTTCTTAGTGTCCCCATATAATCCTTAGGACTCTGGAGATCCCTCACTCCAAATAATGTGGGAGAAGAGAAGCACAAATAGAGGAAGACCCAGATGTGATGCACATCTGCAGTCTGAGGTATTGCCAGGTGTGGGCTTGTCGACGCTGACTCATGGCCACCCCATCTGCATCAGAGTAGAACTGTGCTCGTAGGCTGTTCAATGGCTGATTGTTTGGAAGCGGATTGCCAGGTCTTTCTTCTGAGGCA
>NW_006921717.1:8245351-8252000 GCF_000298275.1 Orycteropus afer afer | reverse complement strand
AGAGTACTGCCTGGGCCCTGGGGCTTCAAGATCCTGACGTCTGAGCTCACCCACCCCAGCACTCCTGACTTGGTCTGGTGGGGCGCAGCTGAGACTTGGGGACTTTCTTAAGTCCCCCAGGGGCTCTCTGAAGGGCAGGCAAGGTTGGGAGCCTCTGGCCATTAAGGAAAGCCAGGCTGGGTTTAAAGCCTCTTGCACATCAAGTCAAGTCTACGGCTTGGTCACTTTCTGGGTCTTATTTCCCGGAGAGTCTGGAGAATGCCTTCAGACATTCCTCACCCTCCGAGCGATGAGCTCCATCACTCTGGCAAGCTCCCCGGCTCCCCTTCCTTGCCCCCAGCCCCCTCTCTGTATCTTGGTAGCCATGGCAGTTCCCGGAAAAACACATCTTAGCAGGATCCCCGAGGTGCCTCAGCCAGTCCGCCACCTCCCACTCTAGCGACTCAACTCCAAACCCACCTCCTCAGTGAAACAGTGCCGAGAGTCACAAAGATCCCCAGCCGGGCCCCTCCCCGCCCCCACCCGCGAGCTCCCATGTGGCCCAGACGCAGGCTCTGGAGCACGTGGGCCAGCGCCTGGCTTCCTACCCCGGAAGCTGGTCAGATCCCAACCCTCAGCAACGGTAGCCAGTTAAAAACATAACCAAGTGGACCCCAACCCACGGCGACCCCGTGTGAGTTGGAGAACTGTGCTCCATGGCTGACTTTTTTTTTAAGTAGGTCACCAGGACTTTTTTCCAAGCTTCCTCTGGGTGGACTTGAACCTCCAAGTTTTGGTTAACTGCCAAGTGCGTCAACCAGTGGCACCACCCAGGGGCTTTAGTTAACGATGGAACCAGTTTCAAGTTGCCTCAAATGTCTAGAAAGTGACATTTGGCCTTTCCCAACAAACGTCCAAGATTAACCAACTCTAAACACTTGTCCTTAACCTTATGGTAACAATAATGTCACTGGTGAGCTGTCCAGCTTGTGGCTAAGTGGTTTCCATGCATTTTCTCATTGAATCTTCTAAGAGGCTATGAAGTGGCTGTCATTATTACCTCCATTTCACAGATAAGGAAATTGAGGCTCAGAGAGGTTAGGTAACATACCCTGCAGGTAAGTGGAAGGACCAGGATTTGAACCTGGGTCAGGCAGGCATCAGAGCCTGTACTCTTTTTAACAGCCACACTGTGCCACCTCCCACAGGGTTCACGTAAGCTCCCATGTGGCTGGTCTTCTCACCAGGAGATGGCAGAGGAAAGAGCAGCGAATCAGGAGTCAGAACTAGGACACCTGCAGGAGTACCCGGGGCTACAAACGGTGAAAGCATTTGGCCTCTAATCGAGATGCTGGGTGTTCAAGTCCTCACAGAGGTGTTTCGGCAGAAAGGCCTGGCTGTCTGCTTCCGAAGATTCAGCCGTGGAAAACCCTGTGGTCAACAGTGCACTCTGACACACGGGGTCACCAGGAGCTGGAACTGACTCAGTGGCAGCTACTAACTGGTACAAGGTTTATCATCTCAGACGTGAGGGAAACCCATCACGTCCAGAGCCCCCAGGGGCCTCCCAGTGAGTGTGGCCTGTGACTTATTCCCAAGCCAGGACTTCTGGGAGGAAAGGGGGTTGTTAATAATGATGGTGGCTAATGTCATGAAACACAATGTATATGAACAGTCTAATGGAAAACCAATTTGCTTGGCAAACTTTCACACAAATCACAATTAAAAGTTGTTTGAAAAAAAAAAAGAAAGAAAGCTGGTAACAGTGGTGGGACAATGAGCATAAATTAGATCTCTCCTGGTAAACAAGTCATAAACATGGAACTGATCTCACCAAACTACATCTTTAGATAACCAAAAAAAAAAAAAAAAAAAACCGAACTCACTGCCATCAAGTCGGATCCAACTCATAGTGATCCCTCCTTGGGTTTCCTGCCCAATCTTCCTTCCGAGGAGTGGCTGGTGGGTTTGAATCGCTAGCCTTCTGGTTAGCAGTCAAATGCCCTAGGCACTATGCCACCAGAGAGAAGAGAGGATCCAAAGTTGGGCCACTAACTGAACTCTCTGAACCTCAGTCTCTTCCTCATATTTAAAGTGAAGCTGTAACAGCAACTCAGTAAAATAATTTATGTGACCACACATTATGGACTGTAAAACATTATACACAAATGAAGTTTTGGGACTTTGTTGTTGTTTTAAATTTACAACTACAAACGATGCTGAGACTCTTGAGTTTACTCAGAGTCCAACTTGGCATCATGGTCTAACTTGACCTTGGGCATGTTACTTTGACACCCAGCACAACTGTTTGCTAGTGGTAGAATGAAAATGTTTTGCCCTTATTCAAGTTGCAAACTCATAGCTCAGAGACCATATTTGCCCAATACAGCAAGTTCTTTTTTGGTCAGCACAGAGTTTTGAAATTCTGAGTTTGAATGCCAACAGCTCTGCCTCTCCCTATTGGCTGATACACATGATGTGGTCATCTTCCCAGCCCCCACAGGCATTTGAGCTTTCCACCCTTGGAGTAGATACATACCAAAACCCCCTCTAGAACTGCCGTTCCAAGAGTCTTCCTTGCTTGGGTTTCTGGCACAGATATACACCCTAATCAGAGGTAGGTACACAGGTAGATTAGTTCAACTAACATCCTCCACTAGCCTGTTGGATGAATAATGTTCACACAAAATCCCAGTCGCCTGGGAAAGATACAGTCATGAAATCCAAGGGTCATCACCTCTCAGGTGGGGGTTTTGGTTGAATTATTGCCAACTTCCTTGGGCTAACTTTGAACTCTGAGAATTGGGGGACGTGGAAGGAGGCTTTGGCCTTGTCTTCCTGGGAGTCTGAATGAGCCCCTCTGCACAGAGCCCAGCACATGGAAGGTGCTCAGTGTGGAGCCCTTACTCTTCACTTCAGCTCCTACCGACCCACACCAGGTAGAGTTAACATAAAGATAACATAAAGAGCTCCATAAAGAGCAAGCGCAGGTACTGTTGGGTCAGCCTCTGAGTCATGAAGACTCAAAACACAACACAACGGAACGCTGCCCACTCTGCCCCAGCGTCCTCATCAGTCAGGACTGAACTGCTATGGCCCATAGGGGTTTCACTGGCTGAGTTTTAGAAGTAGATTCTTTCTAGTCTGTCTCAGTTTGGACGTTCTGTTCAGCAACATAAGAACACACAAGCCTCTGCTGACAGGTGGTGATGGTGGCACAAGTGCATCAGCTGGAAATTGAACTGTGTCTCCTGCGCGGAAGGCAAGAATTCTACCACTGAACCACCAATGCCTCACTGAGCAAATACTTGTCCATAGATCCACCCTGGGATCCTTCTCATGCAGCCTCTGGGAGAAGCAACATGGTGTCAGTTGAAGGAGTGCTGAACCTGGAATTGCAGTGATTTGCACTTGAGTCCTACCTGTGCCTCTTAGTGGTAGTGACCTTGAACAAGCCACCTGACCTCTCTATTCTGTTTGTACTGACCCCTGTCCTGCCCATTTCACAGCTCTTTGTCCAGTCCATTGGGACCTCCCTGTGAGCTCTTACGGTGGATAAAGTATGTACTAATTGTCACAATCAACTACAAAAATACCTTGACTTGGATGGACAGAGCCCTCCTCACTTACTACTTTATCTGCCATTGAAATGAATTCAGAAGACTATCATGTTGGACCTGTTATTGTCTAGCAAGGACTAGTCATAGTTGGTTGGCCCCAAGAGTGTGATTCTGATTTGGGGCATCGAGCAAATATTTTTCATAGTAGCTACAAACAAGTGAGCATGGCGAGATCTCTTCTGTGTACTTGGGAAGTTCTCAGGAGGGACCAGTCCTTGGAGAAGGGTATCATGCTTGGAAAAGTGGAGGGTCAGAGAAGAAGAGGAAGGCCCTCAGTGAGATGGACTGACAGTGGCTGCAACAGTGGGCTTCAGCACACCTGCTATTGTAAGCATGGCACAGGACTGGGCAGTGTTTTGTTCTGTTATCCATAGGGCCTGTATGATTGAGAGGAGCTCTCGTAGCGTAGTGGCTAAGGCACTTGACTGCTAACCAGAAGGCTGGCAGTTCAAACCCATCAGCCACTCCTCAGAAGGAAGATGGGGCAATCTACTTTCGTACTGATACTGCCTCAGACACCAAAGGAGGGGTCGCTATGAGTCGGGTCCGACTTGACGGCACATAACAACAACAACTATGATTTAGAATCAGCTCAGTGGCACCTAACAATGACAAACAAGATGAATGAATGTGTCCATCACGGAACGCTATCAACATAGGAGTCCCGTGCGTGGTACCAATGATTCTCTCTTGGCTATTAACGGAATCAACTCAACAGCAGTGGGTTTCCATTCAGTTCAGTTTTATCAACATAGAAAGCCAACATTTAGTCAACAGCGTTCATGGTGCATGATCAGGGTGGATCCAAGTTTTGACAGGCCTGAAAATTATACAATTTAGGAGTTCTGGTGGTGCAGCGCCTAAGACATTTGACTGCTAACCAGAAGGTTGGCCGTTCAAACCCACCAGCCACTCCGTGGAAGGAAGACTGGGCAATCTGCTTCTGTAAAGATTTACCGCCTCGGAAACCCAGTGGGGGTCACTATGAGTCGGAATTAACTCGATGGCAGTAAGTTTGTTTTTTTCTTTTATTATATAATTTGCTTTTAAAAAGGAATAAAGAACTAGTTGCCACCAAGTCGACTCTGACTCATGGTGACCCCGTGTGTGTCAGGCAGAGTAGAACTGTGCTCCACAGAGTTTGCAATGGTGATTTTTCAGAAGCAGAACGCCAGGCCAAGAGCCTTGGGATGGACTTGAACTTGCAACCATGCAGTTAGCAGCCAAGCACTCACCGCTTATACAACCCAGAGACTTCTGAAAAAAATATATGGAGAGAGGGAGAGAGAAAATACAAATATAAATCAGATCAAGACGCTTGGAAGGGCTGCCAAATGAGGGGTCCTGGCCTCTCCGCTAGCTTCATGGTAAACCTGCCTGCAGCAAGATGACGGAGTGGACGCATCAATAATCCCAACCGCGTACAGGACCTGCCTATATGCTGTCTCTTCAGTCCTTTCCCAACAACCCTGTGTCACACAAATCCCTTATTATCCCAACTGTTAAGATGCAGAATCAGAGGCTGAGGAACCGGTCCGGCCAAGTTGTCTAGGACAGATCAGGCCCACCCCACAACGGTTCAGCCACTCCACGCACAGCTGTGAGTAACTGGTACTGAAGGATGGAACGCAAATTTGGGGCAAGTTTCAGGTTCACCCATCCGCACTCCCCTGAACTTCCACCAGAACTCCTGAACATCACAAACATTCAGCCAGGACCCCACTCAAAAAAGTCCCTGGTCATAACTGTATTCAAGAAATGGAAAATGAGAAAATGGAAAAAAAGAAGAAAAAACCCTCCATCATTCCCAGCCGAGACTCAAGAGCATCCCTCACAAAGCGCCACCCAGTCCCACTGAGCAGCTTCCGGCCAGCACCTGTTTACACACGACCCGCGAGAAACAGAACGCGTGCTGATCTGAATGTCTTACCCCCACACGCTCAGTTCTCTTATGACGCCAGCAACTCATGGAGTTTCATAGCATCCCCGAAACGTGCCAGAGTGGGCTGGTGAAACTCTCGGCCTTCATGTCTGTCATTACATCCTGGTTGCAACCACAGAGAGTTATTTAAAAAAAAAAAAAAAAAAAAAAACGGCTCCAGGGCAGAAGTATTTCAAGAACACTACTGTATAGGACCATAACATCACTATCAGGCCCCCAGTTCAGCCACTAAGTTCTCTTGGAACAAAGAAAATTCCCAGGTACTTTACCAGCAACAGACAGCACACTGTTGTTGGGCACACAGTCATTTGGAGCTCCAGGTTTTCAACCCCAGAGTAATAGTGTCTCAAGCTTTTGAAACAGAAAGATGTAACCAAAAAAAATTTTGATGACACACCATGACTCACGCCCCCCGAGGGCTCAGCCCCTTGCATTTCTATCTAAAGGGAACCAAATTGGTGAGTGCCTGTCAATTTCACTTCCTGTTTCCTTGCTTCCATCAGTGAGCAGAGCTGCTGGAAGGGATGATGTCACACCAAGATGGGGGCATCAAGCCTGCTCTCTGTTTCGGCCCCCAGAAGCAGCAAATGCCTGGGTGGTGAGAACTTAACTTGGAATATCCGGGGGCATCAGGCCTCCAACAACTGTGCTGTGGGCAACAGTTAAACACTTGGTGGCTAACCCAAATGTTGGTAGTACGAACCCACCAGCCCTCAGGAGAACAGATTTGGCAATTTGCTCCCATAAAGACTGTTGCTGTTGTTAGGCGCCATCAAGTCAATTTTCGACTCCTAGAGACCCCGTGTGACAGAACAGAACTGGGCCATAGGGTTTTTTAAGCTGTAATCTTTACAAGAGCAATCTGTTTTCTATAGAGCACCTGGGTGGGTTTAAATTGCCAGCCTTTTGGTAAACCGCTGCACTACCAGAGCTCCTAACCCTATAAAAGAAACCGTATGGGACAGTTCTACTCTGTCATCTAGGGTCACCATGAGTCAGAAGCGATTCCATAGCACATAACATCAGGCCTCCTGTCCACCATTGATTCAAGGTCCTTCCATTCAGAAAACCTCTGTACAGGCTTCATCTGGGGCACATCCTTGTTGTT
>NW_006921717.1:8237893-8245211 GCF_000298275.1 Orycteropus afer afer | reverse complement strand
CTACGGAAGTAGGATTGCCCAACCTTCCTTCCGAGGAGTGGCTGGTGGGTTTGAACCGCCAGCCTTCTGGTTAGCAGTCAAGTGCCTTAGCCTCTATGCTCCCTTGTTAGGGGTTATCATTTCCCCTCTGGTTGGGGAGATGGGGCCAAATCCCATGGGACTCCCACTGAGGAAGGTGGTCTATGTCTCCATTTCACATGTGCTGTGAACACGCTAGTTCTGCAGCACAGTTACATGGCACAGCAGGTAATGACATTCTGGTGGTGGGGTCAGATAAAAACTAGAAAAGGAATTCTTGAGCTGGGGATCGATGCTTACCCTTCACGGGCAGTGAACTTGGTGAACTTGGCTTTGGCGTCACACAGGACGAGTCTGCCCATTTGTGTGGCATGGCTATGTTGCTTATCTTCTCTCTGTTTCTTCATCTTTGAAATGAGGGTAACCATGCTTCTCAGGGTAAGAGGATTAAAGAA
The DNA here is from genome assembly GCF_000298275.1 of Orycteropus afer afer. Lineage (NCBI taxonomy): Eukaryota > Metazoa > Chordata > Mammalia > Tubulidentata > Orycteropodidae > Orycteropus > Orycteropus afer. The sequence goes on along the minus strand of NW_006921717.1, from coordinate 8,244,738 downwards.
GTTAATGTCTATGAGACCATTTTGTAAGCTGTAAAGTGACAGACACAAGAGGCACTGTGGCTGTTGGGTTGTTGTTGTCATCATTGTTGTGGCTTTTTTTTAATCTCGATCTGACTTTAGTCCAAATGAGGAAATCAACCAAGAAGGCCAAGCCCCCCATCTTTCTTTCTCTCCCATCCCAATGTTCTCAAGATCTGATGCTGTCCCAAGACCCTGCCTTGGTCTGTATAATTCACACTAAAGTGTTATTCAGAAATATTCTCCCAATTCCTATCTTTAAAAACCAAAAAATAAATAATAAATAATAAAAAAAAATCCCACCAGACTCACTGCCATCTAGTTGATTCAACTCATGGCGACCTCCACTGGGTTTCCGAGGCTGTGAATCTTTACGGAAGTAGATTGCCCAATCTTCCTTCCACAGAGCCGACTGTTGGGTTTGAACAGCCAGCCTTCTGGTGGGCAGTCAAATGCCTTAGGCACTGCGCCACCAGAGCCCCTTGACCTTTAAAGGATACTCCAAAGGATGACTCTCTAACAGGCACTTTAGGAGGCATCGGGTGGTCCTTTCTTGAGCTCTCAAATTCTACTTAATTCAACTTGGTCTAGCTTAAGTTGAGCTAAACAAGTAAACAAAGAACCATTGCTGTTGAGTCTGTCCTCCATTCACGGCAACCCCATGTGTCATGGAGTAGAACTGAGCCCCATAGAGTTTTCTTGGCTGTAATCTTTACAGAAGGAGCTTTGGTGATGCAGTGGTGAAAGCATATGGCTGCAAACCAAAAGGTCAGCAGTTCAAACTCACCATTGATGCTCCATGGGAGAAAGATGAGGTGGTCTCCTTCCATAAAGATTTATAGCCTTGAACCCTTTAGGGGCAGTTCTACTCAGTCCTAGAGGGCTGCTATGATAGGAATAGACTTGATGGGAGTGGGGGACAATCTTTACAGAAGGAGTTCACCAGCCCTTTCTTCCTGGGAGCCCCGGGTTGTGTTCCAACTGCCAGCACTAGGCTGACAACCAATCGCAAACCACTCGTGCCATCCAGACTCCTTGTTGTTGTTGTTGTTGGTGGTGGTGGTGGTGTTATATGCCGTCAAGTTGGACCCGACTCATAGCAACCACTTCTTGGATTTCCAAGGCAGTATCACTATGGAAGTAGATTGCCCAACCTTCCTTCCAAGGAGTGGCTAGTGGTTTTGAACTGCCAGCCTTCTGGTTAGCAGTCAAGTGCCTTAGGCACTACACTACCAGGCTCCTTAAGACCTGGAGAAAAGCTAAAGATTTCAGCACAACATGGAGAAGTTTCTAAGCTTCCAGACTACGTGGCTCTGTAAAGGCCAAGAGTGAACAAGTAGGTCTCAGTTCACATCCCAGATCTGATGGTATAAAACACTGACTGTGTTGAGAAGAAATCTGAGTTGCAGCTGAACTCAGCAGAAATGAATACTGTGATTGATTAGTGATGTCTGCTAGGGCTACAAGAGCGGACTGTTTGTATGTGTGCCGTATATTTACTACCAAAAAACCCAAACCCACTGCCATCAAGTTGATTCTAATTCATAGTGACCCTACAGGACAGAGCAGAACTGTCCCATATGGTTTCCAGTGCCGTAAATCTTGACAGAAGCAGACTGCCTTATCTTTCTACCATGGAGTGGCTGGTGGATTCGAACCACCAGCCTTTTGGTGAGCAGCCACGTCTTAGCCACTGTGCCACCAGAGCTCCATGTTTGCTACCATGTTGACAAGACATCTAGAAATTCTGCCTCTTCTCATTGGGTAGAACCCCAGACCTGGGGCTAGATGCACAGAAAAGCCCTCCTCCCCAAGGGCCGGGCTTAGCGTTCTCACTGAAACAATGTTTACCCCACCAACACTCACTTCATTTTCTATTGAAAGCACCTTGTCACCTTTTACGTTTCCACTCAGGAAATAGCAACCACGGATCAGAAGAAAATCAAGATCCCACTTGCCTTGATGGGTTCATTTCGATACAACTTCACTCAAGAGCTAGCTGCTTCCTGATTTCACATTTCACCATCAAAGACGAGAGCCAGGGCAGGGGAGGGGAGCTTCTTATCATGAGCACCCCGGCTGGGCAGCAGCTTTCTGCCTGGAGAACAGAAAGTCTGGGTGGCAGTTGAGCCAACGGAGGAAGGACTTTCTGAAAGGCCCCCCACGTGTCCCCTCCTTGTGTCCACACCACATCCACAGGCTCCCAGAGTCAACTGTGGCAACAGTGAGGAAAAGCTGTGACAGCCGTAGAGGCAAGCTCAGACTTTCTATGTCACTGAGGGAGCAGGACCCAGGGAGGGTGGTAATGTACCTGCAACTGCACAGCTAGGATCTAGGACCCACAGTCCTCTCCCTGGCCTGGGCACCTCCCCCTGCAGCACTCACTGCTTCCAGCTGCTCCATCAGAAATGTCTCCATCCATTCCCCCAAAGGGGAGGTGGAGTGAATACTTCAGGGGCCCAATGAACCCCAGAACCAGAATTTGAACGAGGCAACGGCCTGCCATGGGCCTGATGGGGACAAAGGTGTGCCCTCAACAGAGCAGAGGGAGGGGCAACTGTGGGCCCATGGTCCTCCCTAGAGATTTTCATCAGCAACTACTCAGCGATGAGTAGATAATTCCACCATGTTGGAGAGGAAGTCCATGAATATGGTGACCCCACACTGCATGGCTAGAATCCAGCCTTGACTAATGTCCACTAAAGGAAAGAGCAGTGATGCATTTATTCATTCAACAAACCCTATGCCAGGCTCTATGACAGGGAAAGACACACCATCTGGGCCTTCATGTTGATTAGAGTCAAACTGTTACCATAAGCAAACCACGGCATTCACATGATGGAACACTACGCAGCAGTGAAAAAGAGAGCACAGGATTACATTCAAAATCACGGAGGAATTTCACAGGGAGAGTAGAGAACAAAAGCCGCCAGACAAAAGCAGGATGTACTGTGTGTTCATTTATACAAAGTTCAAAGAAGAGGTGAAATTAACGGATAATGACAGAAGTCAGAGCAGGGCTTAGCTCTTGGTGCGGGGGACAATTGATGGGAAGGGGTACAAAAGGATACTTTAGGGGGCGGAAAAGTTCTACCTCTTAAGCTCAGCAAGTATGTGTGTCTATGTGTGTATGTGTGCTACCACAATGAAAGTGTTTTCTTAAATCGTTAACAGTGCCTGTATACATACCTGTTTTCAAATAAATAAGTTAATCTTCTATATGCTCGATCAAAAGATCAGCCAAAGCAGTTTTTCCCGAGTCTGAAAACTCCCTGTGAAATGTGAGCTTGGAGGCGATGTACCCGGGCCCCAGTCAGCCTGGGGAACAGATCACCAATGGATCTGCAGCTCATAAACTCAGCCAGGCCGCTGTCCATGACCCACGCTCAAAACTGTCAAGGGAGTAGGCCATTCTTCATTCTGAGCTCCAACCAAAGAGCAGCAGGACAATGTGAGCAGCCACAAGGCAGACAGCAGCCCGCCAGGAGCAGAATGCAAGTCTGGGGTCAGTGACAGACATGGCTAAGCCAGCAGGGAAGCCTCTGGCTCCAGAGCGAGAAGGCTGAAGTGACCTAGTTTCCCATGGAGCTGGGGCTGGCTGTTGGTGGCCTCTCCTCGCTCAGATGGGGGCGGAGGGAGACCAAAATAGCATCCCCTCCCCCAACCCACACTTAAACAACAGATGCCTAAAAATGGAAGGCTGAAGTTGGGGCGGGGAAAGGAGGAAGGACTGACAGGCAGCGGGAGAGCTCGGTAGAAGTGTCGTGTTGACTCTGAGGGGCAGAGAGGGGCAGGACAGGGACCCTCCTGACTGTGGTGACAAACTATTGCAACCGCCTCCTGGTGGGGTCTCCCTGCTCCCAGCCCTGTGTAGTCTGAGTACTGCATAAAGGGTAATCATGCATCCAAGATTCCAGTTCCCTCTCCAACCTCCATCCTCCTGGCCTCCTGGGCTCACTCTGATCCAGAGCCACCGCTGGGCCGGCCACTGCCTGCTCCCTCTGCCAGGAATGCTCCCCCAGATGCCCACAGGGCTCCCTCCCTCACCTCCAGGGGTGCCCTTCCCCGAAAATCCTATTTAAAATTGCCACGCCTCCTCCCACCCAGCACACCCAATTCCCCTCTGGGTTTAGCCCCCTTCAAGCATTTATCACCACCTGACTCACAGTATATTTTTACTTATTTATTTTGTAAACTGTCTCCCCAAATTAGACGGTAAGAAGCATGAGGGCAGGGATATTTTTCTGTTGTGTTCACTGCTGTATCCCCAACACCAAGACCATCATACCTGTTGTTGTTATGTGCCGTCGAGTTGGCCCCATTCATAGCGACCCCTCCTTGGGTTTCTGAGGCAGTATCTGTATGGAAGTAGATTGCCCAACCTTCCTTCCGAGGAGTGGCTGGTGGGTTTGAACCGCCAGCCTTCTGGTTAGCAGTCAAGTGCCTTAGGCACTACGCTCCCAGAGCTCCTATCATGCCTAGTGGGCACTCAGTAAGTTGTTGAAGGAATGAATGAATGGGACCAGCATCAATGACGTCCTCTGGGCTGAAGCTTCACAGCAAAGCTATTCCATTTCTTCCTGGCCTGTTACTCAGGTGGGATGCCCAGTGTGTCTCCAGCAGGTCCCTGTGTCCCCTTGGGAGGTGGGGACAAGTGACCCCTGGTTCCAATGCCTGTCCATACTCCCCTTGCTCAGCCTTCAAGATGCCACTTGCCTCCTTGTCACCTGCCTCCCTCACACCTGCCCTGCTTGGCATCACGATCCCAGCATAACCCTCACCTGAGCCCTGAGCAGGCTTTGTGCATCCTCAATGCACAGGCAAAGCCACCTAGCACAGGAGGGAATCAGTGTCCCGACACCAAGTGAAGCACTCACTCGGTGTCCCCCGTCTCTGCATTCTGCCTCCTCTCAGCACAGGAGGCACAGAGTGATGGCAGTGACCACACTGGACAGGCCGCAGACAGCTGGCGAGGCCCCACACAGGAAACCAAGTCAGCCAGCAACCAGGAGACTGGGGCTGGGGACATAGAAGGGAGGACGGGACTCCACTGGGACTGGGGAGTCCCTGGGTAGTGCAAACAGTGAAGCGCTCCACAAACAGCGGAGAGGATGGCGGCTTGGAGATGGGCCTGGCCATCTGCTTCTGAAAGGTCACAGCCTTGGAAACCCTGTGAGGCAGTTGGACTCTGCGCTCGTGGGGTCTCCGCGAATCAGAATCAACTCAACAGCGACTAACGGCTGGGCCTGGGGAGGACACTGTGACTTACTTTTTCCTTTCCCTTCAGCCTAAAGCAGATCTGGATCAAAATACAGAAACCCTTGCTTTTCAGTGCACATTGCCACCCACATCTAAAGGTGTATTCCAAAGCAGGATGGAGGGTGTGCACGCGGTGGCCACAGGGAGACGCGCATCAGGGTGGGACAGATCAGAGAGAGCAGGCGACACCATCCAGTGGCCAGGAAAGCGGAACGGGACTGAAAGCCTCGACTTCCTATAGAACACTGGACGTGCACTGACATTTCCCAGCTCAAAAAGACATTCGTGACATTAAGCATAAAAGTATGTATTGTAGGAGCCCAGCCTTGTGTTTTTTTTTGTTGTTGTTGTTTTTTTTAAGTGTGTGTGTGTGTGTGTGTATATGCACACAGCAAAGTGTCTAGAAAGACATATATCGAAAACATTGACACTGGTTGCCTCTGGTTAGTGAGCCTAGAGGTAACTGAACTTTCTGAATTCCATGTGAGCGCTCGACTATTGGCCAAAAAGGTTGGCAGTTCAAACCCGATCAGAGGCATCTGAGAAGACAGGCCTGGCCATCTGCGTGTGAAAAGTCACAGCCTTGAAACCCTATGGAGCAGTTCTGCTCTGTACACAAGAGGTCGCTGTGAGTCGGAATCAATTCAACAGCAACTAACAGAAGCATGAATAAGTAAATGAATAATCCTATCACTACAAACCAAAGCCAGACCCAGAGCAGAAGTGCCCCAGAGGGTTTCCAAGGCTGTCATCTCTACAGGACAGACCACCAGTTCTTTGCTCAGCTCTCTCAGTCGGAGGGTTCAAACTACTGACCTTTTGGTTAGTAGCAAAGCCCTTAACCAGTGTTCCCAGAGCTCCTTAATTTTGTCACTAGGATATATCAATATTCTTAGCAAATAGAACAGAAAGGCATGTCCATTTACATAAACAAATTTAATACTCCAAAGGTGTCCAGAGGGGCTCGGCCTGCAGGGCCTTTCCTGCACCTAGACCTTGGTACCTGCCCCCTGAGGGCGTTCTCTCAGGCCCCACAGCTGGAGTTCTGGACACTGGCTCCTGAGCCCGGCCTCTCAGTGTGTGACTGATGGGAAAAGCAGAGAGAAGACAGCCACTTCCTGCAGAGCTGGGGGCGGCTCTGGGGGAGGAGAGACGCCCACCCAAGCTGACAACCAGGAGGCTGCCTCAGCCGTGGCCCCCTGGGGCAGTGTGGCCCTCAGTGTGGCTGCTCTCAGCAGCGCTGTCAGTGACACTGCCTAAGGGCCAGGGACCACAGGTAGCACATTGGGCCCTGGGGGGAACGCTGAGCCTTGCCCACCCCTTTAGGGAATTGCCGTCGGAAGCCAGAGCACACGAAAGGCAACAGGCTGGGGAATGCCTACTGGTCTCCCGTGGTGTCAGGGCCTCTGGAGGGGATCCATTCCTGTCCAGGGAACACCTGGGCAACCCCTCCCCCAACCCTCACACACCATGGGAAAGCCTCCCAGCCAGACTCGCGTGGAATCAGAGAATCTGACTGTGCTGCCTTCATTGCCCCCGCCTGGTGCAAACAACTGACGCCCTCAGCG
>NW_006921717.1:8233430-8237557 GCF_000298275.1 Orycteropus afer afer | reverse complement strand
TGAGTCAGATCCGATTCCACGGCAGTGAATTTAGCTCAGGCCATGTGCTGAGTACATGCTTAGAAAATGAAGGGGTGAGGGAATGAGCCTTGGAAGAGAGCATCTCAGCCCGTGAACTGAGGCTTCTTGGGAGATGGAGGGGCACTTGTGTCCTGAAGAAAGAGGCTGGTTCTTGATTGGTGTTTGTTCTTTTAAAATTTGTTTTTGTGGTCAAATAGACATAACCAAACATCTGTGTGCAGTCAGTGACATTGACCACATGTTCAGCCATCACTGCTGTTTCCAAAGTTTTCCATCGCCCTGGACAGACATGCAGTGCCCCCCAAGCAGTAACTCCTCATTCCCCCTGCCTCCCGCCCCTGGTAACTGCTTTTGCCTATTCTGGGTATTCATATATGTGGGTTCACACTTGTCCCTTTACGTCTGACTTCTTTCACTCAGCATGATATTGAAACATAATGTTTTCAAGCTTCATCCATGTCACAGCATGAGAAAGGAGCCATGTGTTTACTGCTGTAAAAATAGAACATAACATTCGCCAATTCAACCTTTTTCAGGTGTATAATTTAGTGATACCTATGACATTCACTATGTCGTGAACCACCACATGCAATCGTTGCAAAATTTCCTATCACTGTCAACAGAAACTCACTACTTTCTAAACAACGGCACCCACACCCCTGGTAGCCACTAATAACCACTAATAAAACCATGGTCTCGCTGTATTCACCCATTCTTGTTATTTCACATAATTGGGATCAGACAATCACCTATCCTTTTATGACTGACTTACCCCACTTGGCATCAGATTCTCAAGGTTTATCATGTGATGTTATGGGCCAGGACTTCATTTCCAGAAAGAAGACATTTTTAAAGAGTAGGAAGAGGGCTTCCCGAGGGACTGAATCCGCAGGTTGTGGTATGAGCCTCCCCTTGTTTGCTCCCCACCGCTAACTCATCCAAATGCTCTAGACCCTCAGACGACCCGGCCTGAAAGCGGGTGTGAGCACTGCGCTGTTGACCCTCGCCCTAGCACGTTTTTTCCCCTGGCACATGGCACCCTTGAACAGCAGAAGCCCAGTGGGAAATAGGATAAACCACAAGGCACCACAGATCCTGTGGGCGTTCTCCTCCTGACTCTAATTTGCTGTGTGGCCTTGGACAAACCTCTTCCCTTCTCTGAGCCTCATTTTCCTGGTCTACACAATGAAGAGTTTGGTCTCTAAGGTCTCATGTGACCCAAAGAAACTCTGAGTATCTAGACCTGGACACATTCTCGGTGCCTTAGAGGCAAACAATAGTCACTAAGTAGCTGGGTGCTGAAAACAGAAAGGCCCTAAGGAGGAGGTGGGAGGGCGCTGGGAAGCCAGATACAGGCTCCACTGTTCATTTTTCTCAACTGAAATTTCATGAAAATGTTTATTTATATTCACAACAAAGCTCATGGCTGAGCTGACAACTGCCTGAGCCCATTCATTTATTACTTTTTTGTTTTATCTACTTTTGCCCATGAATCTGGAACACACATTAATTGGGCATTTTGACCACAACAACTTGTTTATGTGGAATCTTTCCTTTGGATGGAAACTCCTGGAGAATCGGGACTCTGTCTTCCATGTCTGTGTCCTGGAGAATCGGGGCTCTGTCTTCCGTGTCTGTGTCTGGAGAATTGGGGCTCTGTCTTCCGTGTCTGTGTCTGGAGAATTGGGGCTCTGTCTTCCGTGTCTGTGTCCTGGTGCCTGCATTGTGCCCCAGGCCCTTGACTCCATTGCAATCAAGTCCATTTAGACTCACAGCAATGCCACAGGACAGAGTACAACTGCCCCAGGGGCTTTCCAAGGACGTGTTCTATATGGAAGCCCATCACCAGGTCTTTTCTCCTGCACGTTCAAACTGCTGACCTTTTGATCTGCAGCCGAGAGCTTACCCACCGTGCCGCCAGGGCTCCTTCCGGAGCCCCTAGAGTGACTGCTGGTCTTGCTGCTGTAGTTTCCTTTAGAGACCCTGAAGGCACCCTCTCATCTAATCCAGCCTCCTCTCGTTACAAATGGGGAAACCAAGGCCCAGAGCATACATTTTACTTTAGTCTAAAATACAATTTCAATTTTTTTTTAGTCCTTGGTGGAAAGGCTCCAGATTATACACATGTTGATTCTATTTCAAATTGGCCCATACATCCACTGACATTGAAATCTAACGGGGGTTTTTGGAGGTTGTGGGTACATGACAAATTCATTCTAATTGAAAGAAAATGCGTGAGAATAACTAAGACATGTTTGAGGAAGAAAAACAATGTCCTTCCATCATCAAAAGTATAGTTAGATCCACAGGTCTGCAGAAGTTAAAACTGAGTGGCCATTTTAAGAATAGCTAGATTAACCAACAGAAGAGAGAATCTGGAAAGAGGCCCAGGTGTATAAGAAAATTCCGTTTCCAATGGTGCCGGTTATATCTAATCAGTGAAGGGAAGTGGGGAGCGTTCAAAAAATGGAGTTGAAGCAACTACTCTTCTTTGGGAGAAGAATCTTTCTACTAAAAATTTTAAGACAATTTTAAGTCAATAAAAATAAGTCATATCATAGGTGGATTAAAGATTTCAGGGTAATAAAATCAAACAACAAAAACAATAGAAGACATTTCAGAAAACTAGCTTCCTGCGTGGCTTTAAAGAGCTCTGGTGGCGCAGTGGTTAAAACATTCTGCTGCTAACCAAAAGGTTCATGGTTCAAACCCACCAGCCGCTACATGGGAAAAAGATGAGGCAGTCTGCTTCCATAAAGATTTACAGCTTTGGAAACCCTATGGGACAGTCCTACTCTGTCCTGTAGGTTTGCTATGAGTTGGAACCGACTCGATGGCAGTGGGTTTGAGGGGTTTTTTTTTTTTGGTATTTTTATAACACCATTGTGGAGAAAGTCTTTCCAAGTATGAATAAAATCTAGAAGCCCTAAAAAGGAAGAAAAAGATTTTTGACTACATAAAAATTTGAAACTATAAATAGAGAAAGACACCACAAAAATAAACAGTTGCAAACAAATGGCAGGCGGGGAGAAAATATTTGCAACACACATAACAGACAAGGAATGATTATCCATTTTATGCATAAAGAGCTTCTGTAAATCACCCAGGAAGTGGCAGGAGACCCAGAAGAAAAACAGGCAAAGAATATGGATAGATAATTAACCAATGGAGAGTACAGACATCCACAATATGTATTTTATAATGTTCTACCTCTCTGATAATTAAATTTGACTCATAGCGACCCCTTCTTGGGTTTCGGAGGCGGTATCTCTACGGAAGTAGATTGCTCAATCTTCCTTCAGAGGAGTGGCTGGTGGGTTTGAACCACCAGCGTTCTGGTTAGCAGTCAAATGCCTTAAGCACTACTCCACCAGAGCTCTCCCCCTGATAATTAAAGAAATAAAAATTAAGAACATAATTCCAAAACTAAACCCACTGCCTCAAGTCGATTCTAACTCATAGTGACTCTATAGGACAGTGTAGAACTGCCCATAGGGTTTCCAAGGCTGTAATCTTAATGGAAACAGACTGCCACATTTTTCTCCCATGGAGCAGCTGCGGGTTTCAAACTGCCAAGGTTTTGGCTAGCAGCTGAACACTTAACCATTGTGCCACCGGGGCTCCCTAAAAACATGAATAGATAATATTGATACCTGTCATGTTGTTGTTAGCCGCCATTGTTGTTGTTAGGTGCTGTCGAGTTGGCACCGACTCATAGCGACCCCGTGCACAACAGAACGAAACACTGCCCGGTCCTGTGCCAGCCTCCCAGTCCTTGCTATCCCCGAGCCCATCACTGCAGCCACTCTGTCAGTCCAGGCTCCAACGCCTGGCGGCCTTATGTGTGACAGAATGAACATGCCCTGTCCTTCACCATCCTCACTATCACCATATCAGTAAACGTTTAAAATATCAGTACCATTCAGAACTGAGGCGGTGGAGGGGGCAACCGGTCTTTTCCTACCTTGACAGTAATGGGTCAATCAGTTCAGCTTGCTTGGAGAACCACTTAGGCATTATCTTTCAAAATTTTAAATGCTCAAACACAGCCAGCAACTCCACATTTGGAAATCTATCCTACCAGATACAGAAACACATCTGCCCAC
>NW_006921717.1:8231002-8232465 GCF_000298275.1 Orycteropus afer afer | reverse complement strand
AGAGGTGGCTCTGAATACGCAGACACTGTGTGTGTACCTTACGCCACGTGATGTGTAACAGAATGAAGCGTTGGCCAGTCCTGTGCCATTTTCACGATCACTGGCGTGTCTGAGGCATTGTGGCTGTTGCTGTCAACACCTCGGAGTATTTCTTCCAATGTTCTCCTTGTATTTTTGAGCACAGTTGATACTACGTGGGTGAGTACCATTTTGTCCCTTTCCTCCAAAACCTAACATCACATCATAGTTGTTTTCTTATGTCATTAAAACGTTTTCAGAAGCATCAAAATCTAAACACACACAGATTTTTTTAACAGCAGTATTTTAGCCACTACTTCATTCTACCCTGTTTACCCCACCCACACCCCAACCTCAGCTGAGGTTACCAAAATGTCCCCCTTAAGATAAAACATATCGAGTTCATATAGTATGCCGGGCAGAGATGACTAACATGCACTGTACCTCGTACCACACAGCAAAATTAATTCTGGATGTATTAAAGTGTTAGAAGAGGAAAAAAAAAAATCACAGAAAGACTTGAATAAAGTCGCAAGAGTATTTATCAAACTTGTGTGTGAGGGAGGATTTCTAACCCTAAAGCTGAGGGAGAAACCACAAAAGAACAGATCACAAGACTTGGCTACCTAAAATTTAGATACTCTGAAAACTATGTGAACAAAACCATAAAGGTCAAATGGCAGCCTGGGGAAAATATGTGCAACAGATGATAAGCGATTACTAGCCACAATATATAAAGAGGTTCTGCAAATCAACACAAAACCTACCGAGTCCTCAATGCATAATTAGGGAAAGGTTGAGACCTGCACTGCCTACACTGTGCAATTCGTAGCTACTGGCCACATGGAGCTATTGAAATTTAGATTTAAACCTGTTTCTATTTAAAGTAACAGCTTGCATTAATTAAAATCTAAATTTAAATAAAGTTTAGTTAAAACTCCAGTTCCTCACTTGAACTAGCCACATTTCAAGGGCTCAGTAGCCACATTTGACTGGTATCTACCCTACTGGACAATGGAGATAATAAACCATTTCTGTCACTGCAGAATGCTTGATTAGAAAGTGCTAGCTCAGGCAACTCACAAAAGAACACATACCAGCACCAATAAACACCTTAAAAAAATCCAACTTCGTTAGCAATAAAAGGAATGCAAATCTAAACAAGGTAATCCTTTATATCCATTTAATTAGGAGTGAACAAGATGTTGCTGAATGAAAAGTGAGTAGTAACCACCGACCATAGGGAGGATAATTTGGCAACATAAACTAAGAGCTATAACAACTCTTGGCCAGTAATTCCCCTTCTGGGAATGTATCCCAAAGAAATAGTCAGAAATGCAGAAACCATTTTATGCAGAAAGCAATTTACTTGTAAAAAGAGAGCCACAGCCAGGAAGTGATTACATACATGAAGGACCGCCCCACTGATGCACTTACAGATAAAC
>NW_006921717.1:8228239-8230487 GCF_000298275.1 Orycteropus afer afer | reverse complement strand
CATTGTTGCAGCCACCGTGCCAGTCCATCTCACGGAGGGTCTTCTCTTTTCTGCTGACCCTCTACCTTACCAAGTAAGATGTCCTTCTCCAGGGACTGGTCCCTCCTAATAACCTGTCCAAGGTACAGGAGACCAAGTTTACCATCCTTGTTTCTAAGGAGCACTCCAGCTATACTTCTTCCAAGACAATTTTGTTCTTTCTTCTGGTAGTCCACGGTACATTCACTATTCTTTACCAACACCGTAAGTCAAAGGTATTGATTCTTCTTCACTCTTCTTTATTCATTTTTTCAACTTTCATGCGCACAGGAGGAGATTGAGAATACCGTGGCTTGGGTCAGGCACGCCTGAGTCCTCCAAGTGACACTTGGCCTTTTAACACTTTCAAGAGCTCTTTTGCAGCAGATTTGCCCAGTGCAGTACATCAAGTGGTTTCTCGACTGCTGCTTTTATGGGTGTCGATTGTGGATCCAAGTATGGAGACTATCCACACACATAATACCACCAAATGTCTTCTATCCATTTATTGTGATGTTGCTCATCGGTCCAGTTGTGAGAGTTTTGGGTTTCTTTATGCTGAGGTGTCATCCACACTGAAGGCGATAACCTTGGAGTTTCACCAGTAAGTGTTTCACGTCCTCTTCTCTTGCAGCCAGCAAGGTTGTGTCATCTGCATATCACAGGTTGTTATGAATATATAGAGACTTACAACAATGAAAAAAACAAAATCATGGTTTTCCAAGAGGTCTCATAACTTCGGAACTATCTTGATCTAAGTGATTTGAGATCAATGTCACAAGTAGTTAAGCTCTTGACGACTGACTGAGAGGGTGACAGTTCAAACCCACCCAGAGCCCCTGCAGGAGAGAGGCCTGGCCGTCTGCTTCTGAAAGGTCACAGCCTTGGAAACCTGACGCAGCAGGTCTGCTGTGCGCACCTGGGGTCACCACGGGTCACATCAATTCAGCAGCAGCCCACTGACGGCAATGGGTTTAGCGATTTGGGAAATACCTTTGATGTAACATTAAGTAAAAATAAATCATTCAAAACTAAAGTCAGGATAACATCAACTATAAAATTATGGAGACTATCCACACACATAATACCACCAAATGTCAGAAAGAAATACCACCATGATGAGAGTCTGGATGTCCTTTATGCTGCTCAGTCATTTCTGAACTTTTAATATTGGTCATTTATTGCTTTTCTATAAACCTAGGAGAATTATTAAAACTTTAGAGGAAACTTATATGAAATAGGCAAATGTATGGAAGGATGTGAACAATGCCACTAAATTGTACATGTGACCACTGTTGAATTGGTGTGTGTCTTGTTACGTGTATTTTACCACAGTAAAAATAAACTATTTTTTAAAAAATTGGTGGAGACCATATAAGCTGATGGGTAAGAACACAGACCGCAGGGCCAGGCAATACCAGACCAGCCACCTTCCAGCTCTCAGACCTCCATCAAGGCCATCTCCGTTTCTTCATCCGTAAACTTAATAGCAGTACCTGCCTCACAAGGTTCTGAGAGAATTAAGTGAGGTGGTCAGGTGGAGCCATGTGTAAGCACTGAGCTGCTAACCCAAAGGTTGGTGGTTCGAACCCACACAACAGCTCTGAGGGAAGAAGTCCTGAGGATGTGCCCCCGTAAAGATTAAAATAAAAAAAGATTGCTGTCGAGTTGATTCCGTCTCACAGTGACCTTGTAGGACAGAGCAGAACTGCCCCGTGGGGTTTCCAAGGCTGTCATCTTTGCAGAAGCAAATTGCCACACCTGTCTCCCATGGAGCAGCTAGGGGTGCAAATCACTGGTTAGCAGCCGTGAGCTTGAACCACTGCACCACCAGGCTCAGTATCCTCTGTAGAGATGACAGTCAAGCAAACCCTATGGAGCAGTTCTCCTCTGTCACACGGGGTCACTATGAGTAGGAATCCACCTGAGGGCACCCAACAAGCATGGTGGCGCCTGCAAAGCACTCAGCGGCCTCTGTGTGCACAACAGACCGTGCACGAGAGCCGAGCTTTCCCTAACACGAGAGACACTGCTACACCATTGCACAGTGAATCAGAAGCCAGATGCCTGTGCAGGTGATCTCACTGTGGAACATTCGTTTCTTAAATATCCAAAAAGACCAAGTGAAATTATTCCAAACTCCTAACAGTGTTCACTTTGGGGAGTAGCAGTAGGAATGTCCTTTCTTTGCTTAAAGAAATAAGAAGATATCATTCTGTACTTTCCAAAT
>NW_006921717.1:8225720-8227328 GCF_000298275.1 Orycteropus afer afer | reverse complement strand
GTGTGAACAGAAAGCACCACCATGGTCCCCACTTGTGGTTGGTGAGGGGGCGCAAATACTGAGTGGTGAGGGCTGGGCCCCCGAGCTGGGATCCAGGCAGCACAGGGGCTGTGGAGGGTCCCAAAGGGGACCCACTCTGCTGGGGCTGTAGCGGGTGGAGACTGCGCTGAGACATGTCACCGCCTCCCCAGGGCACAGCTCCAAACACCGAAGAAATGGGACAGATTCTCTAGACTGCAAAGTAGCAGCTTTGTGTTCTCTAACCTGATAAATCGCGTGTGACTTGTTTCACTGTCAGAACAGATAGGAAAGGAACTCGGGTTTCACAATTCATGCTGCTGATAACAGATCTATCACCTTGCTGCCCCTCCTCCACCCCTCTGCACCCCAAGGCTGGGCCCAGTTCCCACAAAGCCAGAAGTCAAGTCGATTCAGACCCACGGTGACCGCATGTGTGGGAGAGCAGAGCTGTGCTCCACAGGGTTGCCAGTGGCCGCTTTTTCACAAACAGGTCACCAGGCCTTTCTTCCAGTGCACTTCTGAGTGGACTCAAAGCTCCAACCAGGATTCTTGGTAGCCACCAAGTGTGCTAACCACCCAGGGGATCCTGCAAAATCTACAGGCACCAGGTCTCACAGCCCCAGGGAACAAAAAAGAGACTTGACATCACAAAGTCACTCCACCTCCCAACCCACGAACACCTTCTCCCAGCTTTGTCATGTCCAAATCCCTCTCCTGATCTGTGAGCTCCCTGGACTCTCCCAGGTCCCCAGGGACTCAGATAAAATGTGCCAAGGATCTTTGTCAACCAAAAACAGAGGACTGCTGAGGGGTTAGTGTCAGACCTATACAGGCCGCCATACTTCTAAAGGACGAAATTGAAAGTTTGGGTTGACATGAGCGCTTTGTTAGCTGAAGTCTGTGGAGCTTGAGGTGGTGCAGAAGAGGTGATGGAAGTAGAGAAGACAACAACGTGACCTTGGGGGACACACAAGGCTCTAGATGCAGACAAAGGGACCGCCTAGCTGTCTCTCTGCTCGGCTGCAGTGGTAACGTGAGAACAAGAGCTCTGGGTGTGCAGGGCTGCCATGAGCAGTAGATAAAGTGGGAACTGCCCATGGAAGTTTCCAGCAAATATTACCTCCTTCCAGGGCTTTTCTGTTGTTGCTATAGCAACAGGGGCCCTGGGGTGAGAAATAATGGGATGAAAGGACCCAGAACTCAGAAGCCAAAATCCCAGATAACACACTGGGGCCAGGCACTCTACCTCTGGGGCATGATGCCTCTCCAGGACAACAGGGGAGATCTCGCCTCTGGATTCTAAGGCAGCACAGTGCGGGAGCCTCCTCAGAGCAGGGGAGGAACTGTTAGCCTCGTCATCCCAGGGTTTGGGGAGACAAGTTGAGAAAAAATGCTACAGAGAGGCAGGCGAGCCGTGACCTCTGGCAAAACGAGCACTTGCGTATGGACACTGTATGCAGTAAATTGTTTGCAGTAAAGGCAGCAAAGCCAAGGCCACCACCTGCGGTTTCCTCAGTGGGGAGAAGCTGGATTCCCTGCAAATCATCAAAGCGAGCAAGCACACTCCACGTTTCGCTGCACTGTCCT
>NW_006921717.1:8216190-8225360 GCF_000298275.1 Orycteropus afer afer | reverse complement strand
CACACACACACCTCACACACACATACATACCATACATACACATACTACACACACAACACACCCACACACAGAGAACACACCACACACATACACACATACCACACATATAGATACTACACACATGACACACCTACACACACACACCACACACACCTCACACATACACACACCACACACATACCACCCATACCCACACACACACACACATCCCACATATACACACATCACATACATCATATACACATACTTCATGTACACACACATACCATACATACACATACTACACACATACCACATCTACACACACACAACACAACACACATACACCATACACATACCCACATACCACACATATACATGCTACACACACAGAGAACACACCACACACACAGCACACACATACACACATACACATACTACACACACAACACACCACACATACACCATACACATACCCACATATCACACATATACATACTACACACATACCACACACAGAGAGAACACACCACACACACATCACACACATACACACATACCACACATACACATACTACACACACAACACACCTACACACACATGACATAACACACACAGCACACACATGCACACATATTACACATACACACACTACATACACAGCACACAGAAGCGCACACACTGGTAGCTGTCTAGTCGTTTCTGCATTCTGAGTCACGACAACCCCCCCATGCACAGTAGGACTGCACCCTGTAGGGGTGTCAAGGCTGTGACCTTTGGGAACCAGAGCACCAGTCCCTCTTTCTGAGGTGCCCTGGGTGGACTCAGATAGCCAGTCCTTCAGTGAGTAGTCAAGTGCTCAACCGTTTGCAGTGCCCAGGAACTCCTCTCCCTCTCCTAGTGCACCCCAGACCCTGGCCCGAAAAAAGGGAGTTCCCCAGCTAGGTCCTGAGCACCCCCTCTGGATTCGCTCACAACCAGGGGCCCGTGGGCGGCAGGACAAAAGGCAGCTCTCTGTCCAGGGCTTTTGAGGCTCCAAAAAAGGCATTCCCCTGCACCACCAGCCCTGTGTCCCTCATGCTGAAAGCCATCGCAGCACACCAGGGGCAGCCCCTCTGCTCCCCGCCCGCCCCTCCCCAGCCCCAGCCCTCAGCCCCAGGATCCAGGCAGCTGAAAGACTTCCAGTTCAACGTGGCCACACTGTGAGAAATCCTCATTGGTGCTATCCCATTCCTGCCACAAACTCTATGACCAGGGACTTCTCTGTATGATGTGGCCACACTGGCTATGCGTTTAGTGGAGCCTGGAGAGGAATGAGCTCTCAGGATTACAAAACTTCAGACTAGCTTTTCTGTCCAACCCTATTATCAGAGAGAGGAAGTCGGAAGCAAGCTTAGAGGACAAGAGCTGATGGAGGGAGATGGGGCAGCCACAGCTCAGTGCAGAGTAGGAGCCAGGAAAGGCTTCCTGGGGGAGGAGGCCTTGGCCCCAGGGCAGCAGAGAGTAAGAGGCAGGCAGGCCCAGCTCCAGCTTCCTTCCGCCCCCACACTCCTCCTGACACCTCCCCACGCCCCACCCAGGCCTCAGTCCAGGCTCTGCCCAGTCTCCTCCCCAGTGCCCGTCTCATGGACCAGATAACCTCCCAGGACACAGAGGGCAGACATCGAGAGTGTCCCCTGCAGGCAGGACGTCAGCCCACTCAGACACACAGCACAAACGCAGGGCTTTCCTGCAGGGCATCCCACACCCCAGTGTGCAAGCCTCATAGGCAGCTATACAGCAGGCACATTTCACCTTCCAGCCTGGTGACAGCCTGGCAGTGTGGCCTCGTTGTGAAATCAAGGGAACATGACTTCATGGTACCAGCTTACCTGCCTGGTTCCATTTGCTTCTGAGAGCTGGGACGTGTTTCTCAGGGTTACAAAGACCTTCTCTTCAGGAGGATGTGCGTGCATTCTGTAACCGATGCTACACACATGCCCACCCAGAGCCGCCCTCTGCGTTTCCAGGGACAGGTGGGGAGGGGGGAGTTCTAGGTGGTGCAACGGTTAACACACTCGCTGCTAATTGAAAGGTTAGAGGTGCAAGTCCACCCAGAGTGCCTCGGAAGTAACCTGCTTCTGCAAAATCAGCTACTGAGAGCACAGCTCTCCTCTGACACAGGTGAGCTCGCCGTGAGCCAGAATCGACTGACGGCCATCGGTTGGGTTTGGGGGCAGGGCTAAAGCTGGCACCTACTGAGTGATGGTCCGTGCCAGGTGCTGGTCCAAGAGGCTTAGCTGCTTCACGTCATCTAATTCTCACGACAGTCCAGTGAGACACGCACTATTCTTGTTCCCATTTTATAGGGCAGGTTACTCAGCTTGGGGACAGCAGCCCTTCCAGATCATAAAAACAGGCACTAGAGGCCTGTTTCCACCCCTACCCCACAAGGAGGGACCCAGTCTTTCAGGTGCCTCTGCTGACCCTCATCACCAGGCCCCCTGCCCTCCCCTCCTGCAGAGGGTGGGATCCTGGAGCCAAGAGCTTCGCCTAGCCTGCCCAGGTGGCTGTGCTGGGGAAAGCCTGACATCACTAGGGCTTTGTGTCCCTGGACCTCCAAGTGAACTATGTCATGAAGGCTCCCCTAGTAGACAGCACCCCATGTAGCTGGGGGTATCCTGGGTGTCCTGGGTCACCTTTGGTTCCCCCTTCACTGGCTGCATGACCTTGGGCAGGCACTTTACCTCTCTAGAAACGGAGCAAATGTTATCTGTCTTCCTCCCGGTTGTTATGACAATGGTTGCCTACAAGGATGAATGTGAAAGTACAACATTTGGTGGGGACACTCAACCACAGCCTTGGCTTGTTGGGGGTCATTACCAATAATGGGGAGCACAGCCTTCCCCTGGGCGGACTCAGGGACTCTCTCCCCATAGTTCAAACAAATAAACCAACACAGAGGAAGGCAGCCTCTTGCTCCAAAAACCTAGGGACCTGTTTTTGCTTTAGGTCTTTCTCAGAAGGGGGTTCAAAAGCCTCCTTTGGGCTGCCACCCCCAAGCTGAGTAACCTGCCTTGTAAAATGGAAACAAGAATAGTGGGTGTCTCACTGGACTGTCGTGAGAATTAGATGAAGTGAAGCAGCTAAGGCTCTTGGACAAGCACCAGAACAAGGTACAAACAGCCCAGGACCTGGCAGCAGGAGGTGCGAGTTCAGATCCTGATCTTGACTCTGTTTCTTTTTCCCCATAAACGTGTTGGCATTACTTCCCTTAACTTCAGCTTCCTCGTTCATAAGCACAGGGGCAAGGCCCCTACCTGAGTTGGCTGCCGAGGACATGAAGTGGGAGGCCTCTGGGAATAGTGCTGTAGAGATGGCAATGGTGCAGGGAGAGCATTAGGGTTGCTTGAACCTGGAGCCACTGAGTCCGGATGAACCCCCTAAGCTACTGCCCAAAGATAATCTTTAAACCTTAAACCAAAAATATCGCCCAGCGTCTTCTTTAAGCCAAACAGTAGTTTAGCTTAATCAGTAAAGAACCTCCTGCCTTGAGCATCATGCTCCCTGAAGATCTATCTACACAAAGTTGTGAGGCTGGCACAGGCCTGGGCAATGCTTCGTTCTGCTGTACGTAAGGTCGCTGAGTTGGACACGACTCGGTGGCACCCAACAACAAAAAATGAGATCAAATTGACAACAGCAACTTGGAAGGTTAGACAGGAACCTCAGGGGACAGTGGGTTTATGTTAATAGGGGAGGAACAACTTGGGAAAAGAAGATAAGAATGGCTGCCCGACTCAAAGGATGTCATTAATGTCACTGAATTGTACCTGGAGAAACTGCTGAAGTGGTGTGTTCAGCCCTGTAAAGCTGAACAACAACAAAAATCATAAAAGTAAATTATTTTTCTAAAAAGATTGTCGAAACCACTCACCGCCCCAGCTACTCCCATGCCCCTCTGCAATTAGACAAGTGTCTCTTTCTATCATCGTGGGTTTCACTGTTTCACATCCCTCCTTAAGCTCCTCTAGCTCTTTGAGATATAGTCTTGTTTGTTCTGTAATGTGCAATACTTGTGGGCGGCAGCAAAGCCTCAAGGTTTAAAAATGTAGACTTTGTATGACCCAGTGGTAGAACGGGGGAATCAGCTGTGGGCTAGGCACACAATGGAATACTATGCAATGATGAAAAAGAACAAACTACTAGTGACACACAACAACATGGATGAATTTCCCAAACACAACGATGAGTGAAAAAAGACAGACACAAAATAGTATAAATTGTGCGACACCAGTTCAATAAAGTTCAGGAACAGGCAAAAGCAATCTATGAGGATAGGAGTCAGGATCGTAGATTCCCTGGGTGGGGTGGGGAGGGGTGAGTGGCTGGAAGGAGGCACTTGATGTGGGATAAGTTCTGGTTCTGGTCAGGTTCTATGCTTGATCTGGATACTGGTTATATGGGAGTCTTTAGTTTATGAAGTCATTGTAACTACATATTATAATATGTACCTTTTCTATGTGTACCCTGTATGCAAAAGAAAAGTTTGTTTTAAATGAACCCTCTGGGTTCAAGTCCTGGTTCTCCCACTTGCATGTTATGTGATCTCAGGAATAGTTAACTCTGAGTCTCCATTCCCTCCTCGATGAAGTAAGGATAATAGTGGTATTTGCCTCAAATGGCCCCAAACATCAACTATTTCAATTCCACCTTCATGACATCCACCTTTGCCAAGTAACAGCTGTATTTACTGTTCACCCTGGTAGCGTAGTGCCTAAGGTACTTGACTGCTAACCGGAGGGCTGATGGTTCAAATCCACCAGCCACTCCTCGGAAGGCAGGTTGGGCAATCTACTTCCATAGTGATACTGCCTCAGAAACCCAAGAAGCAGTCGCTAAGAGTTGGGTCTGACTTGACGGCAAATAACTACAACAAACAACACCAGACACATGATAAAATTTTGCAAGACCAATGACTTATTCATTGTAAATACCTTTTTTCAACAACATAAACAGTGGCTCTGGTAGCATAGTGTCTAAGGCATTTGACTGCTAACCAGAAGGCTAGTGGTTCCAACCCACCAGCCACTCCTCGGAAGGAAGGTTGGGCAATCTACTTCCATAGAGATACCACCTTGGAAACCCAAGGAGGGGTCGCCATGAGTCAGGTATGACTCGACAGCAGTGGCTATACATGTAGACCTCACCAGATGGAATACACATGAATCAAATTGACTACATCTGTGGAAAAAGGCGATGCAGAAGCTCAATATAACCGGTCAAAACAAGATCAGGAGCTGACTGTGGACAGACCATCAATTGCTTATATGCAAGTTCAAGTTGAAGCTAAAGAAAATTAAAACAAGTCCATGAGGGCCAAAGTATGAACTTGATTATCTCACCTGATTTAGAGACCATCTAAAGAATAGATTTGACACATTGAACACCACTGACTGAAAACCAGACAAGTTGTGGGATGACTTTAAGAGCATCACACATGAAGAAAGCCACAGGTCATTAAAAAGACAGGAGAGACAGAAAAGACCAAACTGGATGTCAGAAGAGACTCTGAAACTTGCTCTTGAACATGGAACAGCTACAGAAATAATCATGGAAGAGCCGTGGAACCTCAATAAATCATCAAAAATGCACCTTAATGGAATCTCACATTTGCCCCCCGGGCTGTGCCTGGGCCCCTCCATCACTGATTGTCACTGGGACTCCGGGTGCCTGCTCAGCAGAATACAAGAACACGGCTCCTGGAAGTGGTTCTAAATGCATGCAGGTGTGCCCCTCTTTAAGTAAACTCAGCCAATGGCTGTTCAGGTTCATGAGCACTTAAAGTTGGGGGCAGGTTACGAACTCAATCTGAGTCTTTACCATATTCACAACTTTTGATTCAAATGAGTCCAACTAAAGGAAGTAGAAATATGAAAAAAGATGCTTTTGCAAAACTATTCGTCACAGAATTATTATTCATAGAAAAACAAGAGACAGTGAGCAAACCACACAAGCGCCCAGCCAGAGGGGCTGGCACACGCGCGGGGACTTTGCTCTACGAGCTGACTCATGGCGGCCCGGGTAGACCTGTGCTCCAGAGGCGCTCAGTGGCGGATTTCTCAGAACTAAATCAGCAGCCATTTTTCCGAGGTGCCCCTGAGTGTACTCAAACTTCCCTGTAGGTTACATTCTCAGCCATTAGAGAGTCATTTAAATCTGTCATTTAAATCAGAACATGGGAAGATACTCCGACACATTGTAAGAGAAAAGGCATGCAACAAAACCATGTACAATGGGATTCTAATTTTGCAACAAAATATAATTATTATTATAAATAGAAAAAAGAACAAAAATATCTGTGCTAATATATTAACAGTGATTATAATGAATGAGAGGATTATGGATGGTTTTATTTTTTCTTTATGCTTTACTGTATTTTCTGATTTTTCTTGACAAACCTACATTTTGTTATTAAGGACAGTCATGGATGAAAATGTTATGTGTCATACGTATTTATATAAATAAATATATAGGACTTTGCTTTAGCAAAGATTTCCTGAGGATCCCTTTTATGTTAATTTTTAAAATTTACACCATAAGACACACTATTTGAAAAAATAAAACAATACAGATCTGCATAAAATAATAAAGAAGGCCTACACAACCTCACTCTACCATCTTCTCAAATCCCAACCCTCAATTAAGCAATAGTGTTATTTTGGTAAATGTTCTGTAAAACCTTTTTCTGTGACCATCCAATCATGTTTATTTAACTATTCAACTTACTCATGTTTTGATTGTATGTAAATAAGACTGCCATATACCAATTGTTCTGAATTTAGTTATTTCATTGCACAGTCATGCCCACATTTTCACATCCATATTTTTCAATCTACTTTCTTGACGGCCATCTAGTGTTTCCTAGTGCAACTGGTCACAGAGTCGTTGGGTTGTAATTGATTTGGCCTTCACCCTATCTTTCATTTTTTTTCATTATCACCAGGTTGCCTAAGCGCTCCTGTACCTTGTGGGTACAGGAGAAATCTCTGAAAGTAATACTGAGTATGAACTTAAAGAAAACAACATGGCTTCTGCTACCTTGTCCTGTATTGATTCTTTGGGTTCTAGTTAACAGCATTTAAGTAAGAGTTCAGGTGTTGACTCACAGACTGAGGAGTCTCCGGGACTGTCGCGTGTAGGTAGCCCTTGTATTTCACAGACAAACTGAAGCTCAGAGAGGAAGAGACTCAACGCCAGGCACAGAGCTGGTGTGGGCCTGATCCTGGACTGATACCTGGATTCCCCAATTCTGAATCCTTCTCACATGGGGTAACATAGCAATTTCATTAATGTTGTTGTTGTTGTTAAGTGCCATCGAGTCGTTTCCGACTCATAGCGACCCCATGCACAGCAGAACGAAACACTGCCCGATCCCGCGCCAGCCCCACAATCCCTGCTACACTTGAGCCCATCATCGCAGCCACCGTGTCAATCCATCTCATTGAAGGCCTCCCCCTCTTTCGTCGACCCTCCACCCTACCAAGCATGACATCCTTCTCCAGGGAATGCTCCCTTCTTACAACATGACCAAAGTAGGTGAGACGAAGTCTGGCCATTCTTGCTTCCAAGGAGCATTCTGACTGCACTTCCTCCAGGACAGATCTGTTAGTTCTTTTAGCAGTCCATGGTACTTTCAGCATTCTTTGCCAGCACAATTTCATTAATAGGACCCTGAAATCTTTGCCCTCACTCTTTCCTCAGCCTGGAAAACTCATACTACCACCAAATGGTGAACTCCTACTCAGCCTTCACATGTCAGCCTCGATATTGCCTCCTCCAGGAAGCCTTCCCTGACTTTCCCAGAGGCTAGATGGCCACACTTCTTTCTCCAGCTTGGTGCACACCGTTCTCACACTGTGCCCAGATGCTTGTTGGGGGAGCTTGAGGCAGGGGTAGGGAATGGGGGGGGGGTAGGTAGAGAGCAATGACTCTGGTCAGTCAGGTTCAAGTGTCCATGCTGAGAGCTTTCCTGACATTCATTCAGTCATTTACTTTAAAAATAGCTGTGTGCCTGTGGTGCTGGGTGCTGAGGAGAGAAGGCTTTGGTTGAATAATTTAAAAAGAGGCAGGAATGTTTCGGGGAAGCTTCTGACGAGTTCCAGGGGCTTTAGAGGGCAGAACACTGTTCTGAAGGGCTAGAGAGCATGGTGAAGACCTCCTAAGTGCCAGACAGGCTATTAAGGGCTTCTTTCCACAGGTGCACTCAGCCAGACCTCACAACTCCCCTTCAAGACAGGTTCTGCTCTGCCCATTTTACAGAAGGAGTTGTAGGGATCTGGGCTCTAAGGGCCGAGGTAGGGGGACCAGCTGAGTCTGGTGGCCTCCTTGGCCCCCACACTCTCTCCTGTAACACAACAAAACTCCTCAAAGGTCAGGGGAAGCCCAGCTTGTGAAGAGAGAGGCTGTGCTGGGACGGGGCCACCATGGGCCAGGAGACCTGGGGCCCCAGTGTGAACTTCACTGCTAGCTGTGTGCCTTGAGGAATCCACCTAACCTCTCTGGTCCTCAGTTACTTCATTTGAACAGTGGGCTGGGTTAACATCTCTCCTACTCTATCTCACAGGAGACCTTATTTTTACAACCCAAAACTATGCCTTGTGGTCTAACAAGTCCAATCTCACATCCAGGAACAGCAAGGGTGAGAACATGAAAGGAGAGTGCTGGGGGCCGTGGGCCGTGGGCTCTGTGACCCACTCACCCCACCTGCTGTGGGGAGGCCTGCACAGGCCCAGGGTGGAGGGGCTGGGTGGGAAAGAACCAGGCAACTCATTCTTTCAGGTGCAGGGACATGTGAAAAAGGCCGGGAGGGGGCTGAGGGTGGATGAGGCCTGAGACGGAGCAGCCCTCATATCAATGGGGGACTCATGGGCTCACAACCCCTCCACACCCTTCATCATGGGACCCTACAGAAATGCCACCAACTTGAAGACCGTGGAAGGTCACAAGGCTCACAAAGGGGAAGGGTCCTGTCAAAGGTCACCATGAGCCAGAATCCGCAGTTGGCTTGTGGACCCCCGAACCCAGTACTCACTGAAATGGGCCGTCCCAACAACTCCACTCTGCTATCTGTGGAGCCCTGCTGGGAGCCAGGCCTGTGCTGTGCGGTTTACACGGCTACTCTGCTTCCCTGTCGGTCGTGTTTACAGAT
>NW_006921717.1:8213067-8213985 GCF_000298275.1 Orycteropus afer afer | reverse complement strand
GTGAATGCTGGGAGCTGTGGGATGTAGTTGGGGGAGAGCAGTTGGGGAAGTGCGGTTAGGGGGTGTTGTGTGTGTATCAGGGGATGGTGTTGGATGCCCTGAGGCACTCTCAGGAGCCTGAGCAGAGAGAGGCCCGGCCCACCCCAGGAGGACCTAGTGCAGGCAGGAAAGCAGCTCTGAGGGGTGGAAACCCTGGGTGGGTGGGGTGAGGCCGCTCAGACCCCTGCTCTCCAGCACTTGACAAGCAGCCATTGCCATGTCCCTGAGGGCTTCACACCTGTCTGAGATGGTCAGAAAAGGAGCCGGCCTCTCCCCCTACCATCCTAAGGAAAACACACATACCCACACTGACATGGAGATCATGTACACACATAACATTAGGGTGGAGATCACACACACGTACACACATCAATATGGAGATAAGACACACACACACGGACATGGAGATCATACACATTGACATGGAGATGACGTGTGTCCACACACATCCACACGGAGATCACACCACACACATCAGCGTTGAGATGACACATATGCACACACACATCAGATGAAGATCACACGTGATGAAGATCACACGTGCATGCACATTGGCATGGAGATAATTGTGCACATACATCAACATGGAGATCACATGTGTATGCACAGATTCTGACATGAACTCAACATCTATGGAGGAACCCTCTCCTGTGTTCGCTGGTACAAACACCTGTGCAGATTCACCTCAAACTCCCTACTTCAGGCCCATAAAGGGAAGGTGGACAGTCCCAATTTTCCATCACTGAGTCTACAGCTAGAGCCAATGTTATGCACCCCACTTCCCACCCTTACCCCTCAGCACAGCTCAGAGCTTACTGTGGGACCCTGCCTCAGGGATGTCCTCGCCTCCCCTCAGGCCCCTTGGGCCTGTCCTCAGCC
>NW_006921717.1:8185591-8209977 GCF_000298275.1 Orycteropus afer afer | reverse complement strand
CTGGAGCCTTGTTTTTCACCAAGTCCTCCAGTGCAACTTGGACTTCCTCCTTCAACACCGTTGGTTCTCGATCATATACTACCTCCTAAAATGGTTGAACGTCGACCAATTCTTCTTGGCACAGTGACTCTGTGTATTCCTTCTGCCTACTTTTAACGCTTCCTGCATTGTTCAATATTTTGCTGATAGAAATCTTCATTGCTGTAATTCAAGGCTTCAATTTCCCCTTCAGTTCTTTCAGCTTGAGAAATGCTTCTTCCCTTTTGGTTTTCTAATTCCAGGTCTTAGCACATCTTGGTATAATTTTGTGTCTTCTCGAGCCACACTTTGAAATCTTCTGTTCAGCTCTTTTATTTCATCGTTTCTTCCCTTCTCTTTAGTTACTCTTCATTCAAGAGCAAGTTTCAGCGTCTCTTCTGACATCCATTCTGCTCTTTTCTTGTCTTTTTAATGAACATTTTCTTTCTTCATGTAGTTGTCCTTGATGTCATCTTACCACTCGTCTGGTCTTTTATCATTA
The DNA here is from genome assembly GCF_000298275.1 of Orycteropus afer afer. Classification (NCBI taxonomy): domain Eukaryota; kingdom Metazoa; phylum Chordata; class Mammalia; order Tubulidentata; family Orycteropodidae; genus Orycteropus; species Orycteropus afer. Next base: position 8,209,457 of record NW_006921717.1, on the reverse strand, counting down.
GCATTCAATGTGTCAAATCTATTCTTGAAACGGTCTCTAAATTCAAGTGGGATATACTCAAGGTCATACTTTGGCTCTCATGAACTTGTTTTAATTTTTTTCAGCTTCCACTTGAATTTGTGTATGAACAATTGATAGTCTGTTCTGTGGTCAGCTCTTGGCCTTGTTCTGACTGAGGCAATTGAGTTTTTCCAGGTCTCTTTCCACAGCTATAGTCAATTTGATGCCTGCGTATTCTGCCTGGCGAGGTCCATGTGTATAGTCACCCTTTATGTTGATAAAAAATGAACAGTTCTTGCAAAATTCTATCATTCCATCTCCGGTTGTTTCTATCACCAAGGCCATATTTTCCAACCACTGATGCTTCTGTTTCTAAATTTTGCCTTTCAATCACTAGTAATTATCGATGCACCTTGATTGCATGTTTGATCACTTTCAGGCTGTTTATTGGTCCACGTTTTTTTTTGTACATGTCCCTGCTTCTAGGGAGAGACTTCAACTTGACCTGGCAAAATCAAGCAACTGTATTGTATGTGTGCACACATGTGTGCTCATGTGTACACACATGTGCTGTGTGTGAATGTGTACATATGTGTGTAGGTACGTGTGCATGTGTGTGCAGCCCTAAGGAGGGGGCTTTGGGCAATGAAAATCTGGGTTTGATTTGTACTCAGCCACTCACAGTGACAGGAACCTGGGCTGGTCACTTCACCTCTGGGTCTCGGCCTTCTTCTCTATAACATGGCTTAACGGTAGCTTCCAACAAAGGAGAACAAAACCTCGTTCATTCGGATATTCACTGCACATCTACCAGGTGTCAGCACTAAGTGTTGGGGTCACAGCAGTGAGTAAAACAAAGTCCACCCTGGGGGTCTGACACTGTGGTCAGGCTGTGACGGGGAGACAGACAACAGACCAGCTAAGCAAGAGCGTACCTGTGGGGTAGAAGGTCGTGAGTGGTATGGAGAGAAGGCAAGTGGGATCAGGGAGCTTGGGGTGCATGTGGCACCTGCGGAGGGCACAGTGGCTCTCCCAAGACAAGATTTGAGTAAATACTTGAAGGAAGAGAGTGAGCACACCCCGTGGACCTGGGAAGCATATCCAGGCAGAGGGTCCGGTGGGCACACAAGCTGGGGGGCAGCGAGTAGCAGTCAGAGGCCACCGTAGGACACAGCTTTCTTCCCCGATGACCTGGAGCACCACGGCCGGTGCCGAGCAGAGGAGACAGTGAGTCAAGTGTCTTGGAGAGAAGTAGTGACTGTCACCGCTCCAAGGCCATAGCCCTTACACTGAACCCCAGGCCAGATGTGTTTGGGGAATTCAGAGCTTTTCAGGTTGTAGAAAGGTAATGTTGTCTATGGACCGTGTGCTCGTACAACCCAACAAGGCCTGGGGCAACATCTCTAACCCAACGCTTCCCCATCTTGTCTGTGAAACATGGGCACATGCTCTCAGAGGGGCCCGGAAGGATTCCAAGCTCCTGGCCCCAAATGCATGAAGCTTTAGGTTTGGGGAGTTTGAGCTGCAGATAAGGGGTTGTGGCCCTGCACCCTTCTTCTGTAACCACCATTATCATCGGTACTGTCACCCCATCTTCGTCATGTACTCTTAGAGGGCATTGCTCATGACTCCCACAAGGACCCAATAGTCTTCTTCCCCTGAGGGAGCATCTGGGAGAGATGTGGTGGGAACAGGCAGTGGGTGGAGGAAACAAGGGGCTGGTGCACCATCAGGGACCTCCATGCAGGCCTCTGGAGGGAGACCCTTTCTCTCCTTGGCCTCAGTTTCCCTTGTCTGTACCATGGGGCCCTGCCAGATGAGGGAGATAGAGTTTCTCCCCTGACTCTACCACCAGCTAGCTGTGTGACTTTGGGCAAGCCACTCAACCTCTCTGAATCTCAGTTTCTTCATCTGAAAATAAGGGCAGGCACAATCCCTTCTCCAGGCGGTTGCTGCAGAGAAAGTGAGCCCCTAGGCATGACAGTGCTTTGTGACATGGAAACCTCTGAGCCACAAGGAGGGCGTGTCACCATCACAGTGGGAACACAGTACATGGCATGAAAACCATGCAAATTCAATTAGACACGCCAGGCCACCAGGGAGAGAGGAGCGAGTCAAGTCGTGAGGGCTGCCCTGCCCACAATCCAATTGGTGCTGGCCCTGGGCAAGTGAGATTAGAACTCTTAAATCTGCCACCATTCTGGGGCTCTGTTCCCAAGCCTCCCCTGGCTTAAGGCCAGCGTGACTCTATGCTCCATAAAACCTTCTAATCACACCCCATGGACCTCATCTGGTGCTCACCCCGGAAACAGGCTCTGATACAGGAACTCTCAGTGATTCAGAAAAGCGGGTGCCTGGCCTTCCAGGTCAGCCAGTATAGAGCATGCAAGTAAGAAAATCTAGAATCTTCCCCACAGGAGCCCTGGTGGCAAAGTGGTTAAACAATTCAGCTGCTAACCAAAAGGTCAGCTGTTCGAACCCCAGCTGCTTTGCAGGAGAGAGATGTGGCAGTCTGCTTCCATAAAGAGTTACTGCCTTGGAAATTCTTCGGGGAAGTTCTACTCTGTCCTATAGTGGCACTAAGGGTTGGAACTAACTCGACTGCAGTGGGTTTGGTTTTCCCCAAAGGCAAATTTATGTCCAAATTGCATTAGACATAGATCGATGGGGATGGGAGGGAGGTTTATGGGCTGTTGGAGGCCATCACTGGTTATGACAAAAACCGAGCATCTAATTCCAGGCCACACTCAATCAGCCCCTGGGTATCCTTCTCTGGGGACCCTCTCACATGAGGCTGTCAGGGAAGAAATGGGGTCATCCACAAAAAAATGCCTCAGCCTGGGGTCTGCGTGCAGTTAAGAGCTCAGTAAATGTTCATTGCTACTATTCTTGTCACTGGTAATGTCACAGCCCCTCCTTGTGATCCTGGGTCCCCACTGGACCCTAAGTATATGTCCCTTTCTCTGGGTGTTGCTGTTACTACCAGCTGCTGTGGCGTCAGGCCTCAACCCACGGCAACCTCAGGTACAATGAACAATGAAATGAAACGCTGCCCACTCCTGCGTCATTCCCACGACCGGTGGCAGACTAGACCATTGTGACCCACAGGGTTGCCACCAGTTGATTTTCAGAAACAGATCACCAGGCCTTTCTTCCTAGTCCGTCTGAGTCTGGAAACTCTGCTGAAACTCCTTCAGCATCAGAGCTACACACAAGCCTCCATGACAGACGGTGTTGGCTGCCCATAAGGTACACAGCTGGGAATTGAACCCAGGCTTCCTTCATGGAAGGGGAGAATTTTACCAGTGAACCTCCTGCCCTGGGTGTTAACCCACTACTGTTGAGTCAATGACGACTCATAGCAACCCTATGGAACAGAGTGGAACCGCCCCTAAATCTTTACAGAAGCAGACTACCACATCCTCCTCCCATCAAGTGGCTGGTGGGTTCAAACCACTGACCTTTCTGTTAGCAGTCGAATGCGTAACCACAGCACCACCAGGACTCCTTTCTCCCCTGTGTGGAGAGTCTGTAGAATGCAAAGGCTAAGGGTCCATGCCAAGCTGTAAATGAGCGTAAAGCCAGCCGGGCGGTATCAGTCCTGGGGCAACTGTCTTACTCCCTATGTGCCTGGACGTCCTCATCTGTAAAATGGGAGCCTAGTTCAGGCCCAGAAATTTGTATCTGCAATTTCAAAATGCAAAACTCAGTTGTAAGTTTCCGGCAAGCATTTGGTACAAGTCTTGACCTGAGCCAGTGGGAGGCTATTTATAATCTCGACGCGTCCCATTTAGTGTAAAAATTCATGTTAGAAGTCGTATTTCCCTGCAGAAACCTTCATGAGTTTGAAGCCAGAGCGTGGGGGGCTGCAGGGGAGATGTCGGCAACCAGAAGGCATAGGCCATGGACTCACAGAGACATAGCCGGGTGTGGCCAGAGTGGCCTATTTTTCAAAAGCATCTGGATCTTGGGATGTCTTGCAAAAGTAAAACAAAACAAAAGGAAGCCTTCTTTTTTTAAAAAAAAAAATAAAAAAGGACTAAAAAAAAATATTTTTAACACCACAGAGCAAATAAGAGTCATCTATGGCCGGATGCAGCCCCACAGGTTGCCCTAACCAAACCCATTGCTATGGAGCCCATTATGACAATTGAGGGTGACCCCATGTGTTACCGAGCCTGTCCTGCAGGTTTTTCTCAGCCGTCATCTTTGTGCAAACAGATCTCCAAGCGTTTCTTCTGACGCACCTTGGTTGAGTTTGCACTGCGAACCCTTTGGTTGGTGGCTGAGAGCAAACTGTTTGCACCCCCATGGATCTTTATGAGTGCCTGGGTTGCCTTACAGGAAACCAAAGTGAAGACCATCCAGAATATTGGGGAGCAAGGGGAAGAGGAGGAGAGAGAGAGGATGGGGTGTATACGCAGCTCAGAGCGCTCTCGGAACCATCCGTCAGGGCAGGCGGGGTCAAACTGATTCAACCCATTTGCAGAGACGAAGACTGGGGATTCAGGGAGGATGACTTTCTGGGTCAGCAGCTCTGTCTGGGTTTGCCCAGACTGAACCTTAAACTGTGGGGCCCCTGGTGGGGAGTCGGCAGGGAAAGTAAGGGGTTCCTGAGAATTCTCCCTCCCAGCCCAGGCGGCTCAGGGTGGGCCGTGGATGGCAGAGAAAGCAGCAGCATGATGTGCTGTTGTGTCTCCTGGCTCCCACGGGGTCGAGGAGGCTTGTTGCCTCCACTGCAGGGATTCTAGGAAGGACAGGGTGGGACGTAAGTGGTAGCAGTGGAGGAGAGGTCAGAGACACACTGAGCACAGCCTGCGGAGAGGCAGGAAGGAGAGGGCTGGGGCAGCCCCCAAGACAAGCAGCTGAAAAGATGACAATGTGTTGAGACACGTTAGGAACTAAAGAGCGTAGGTCACAGAATTTTGATCCAAGGGCAGGTGAGGGCTCAGGTAATCTAACTTCCTCAATTCACAGACGAGGAAACTGAGCCCAGAGAGGTTGAGTGACTTACCAAGGTCACACAAGCAGTTCCTGGATAATTCTTCCCGTGACCTTGTTTTACTGACAGAACAGAAACAGAAGTCCGTCCCTTTGATCAGGATTGCTCATCAGGAACACGCAAGAACCAGTAAAACACAGGCCTGGCCCTCGCAGGCTCCCCTCAAAGGCCCAGGAGTCACAACACAGACTCTGGGATCAGGCAGTCTGGGTAACAGTCCTGCCGCACCACCTACCAGCTGCGTGAGCTCAGGCAGGTTATTCAACATCTCTCGGTTTCCTCATCTGTATAATGGGGAAGAAGACAGCAGCACATACTTCACAGAGTCCTGTGAGGATTGAGGGAACTTAGCCATGTGTAAAAATGCAGGGGATAGAGTACAAACCATACTAGTGCTGGTGACAGGAGGAAGGCAAAGAACCAAACCCCCGTCCCTCTAGAAGCATGACTGGACAGGCCCCAGAGGGGGGCAGCAGGTCTGGCATGGGTAGACACCCTTCCTTGCTAGCCGCCGTCCAGACGCCCTGACTAACCACGCCCCCATGCACCGTAGAATGAAACGCTGCCATCTTGGTAATCCTTACCACGTTTGAGTTCGTGGGGGCCCAGCCGTCTCCTGGTTTCCCTCACCTGGGCTGGCCCTCCATGTCAACAAACATGGTGTCCTCCTCCAGCGACCAGTCTCTCCTGATGGTGCATCCAAAGTGAGTCAAAGTTTCGGACAATATTCCATGATCCGTAGGGCTCCACTTAACTTGCACGTGTAGACTGCCAAGTCTTTCTTCCTCTTCTTTCTTCGTCTGGAAGCTCTGCTGAAACCTGTCCACGATGGGTGACCCTGGTTTGCTTGGCTGTCATCTTTCCGACTCAGTCATCAGTTGTTGCTGTAGTTAGCCACCGACTCACGGCAACCCCCACGTACAACAGAACAAAACACCGCCCGATCCTGCACCATCTTTATAGCCACTGGTGCTCAGGCCCACTGAGTACTCTGAGGGCCTTCCAGCCAAGGGGCTCATCTGCTTACACTGGGTCAGACAGTACACTGTCGGATCCGAAGGGTTTGTACTGGATGATTTTCAGAAGTAGATCACCAGGCCATTCTTCCTATTCTTAGTCTGAAACCTGTCCGTCAAAGGTGACCCGGCTGGTATTTGAAATATTGATGGCATAGCTTCACAGTAACCTGCAAGGTACCACAGCACAACAAACACACGGGTGGGGGGCAAAGGAGGCAGAACCTCCCAAACAGCCCATATTCCCATCTAACGGCCCAGGCAGGAGCCAGGCCAGGAAAGACCAGTTCCCCACTAACTCACGTGCAGCAGGACTGTTACCCAGACTGCCTGATCCCAGAGTCTGTGTTGTGACTCCTGGGCCTTCGGGGGGAGCCTTGTGGGGAACTGGTCTTGGCTCCGTCACCAACTGGCTGGGCCACCTGGGGTGAGTCCCTCCATCTCTCTGAGCTTCGATTTCCTCCTCTGGAGAGATTGCCGTCATTCATACCCAGCCTGGTTCCCAAGGCTGAAAATAGAAGGAAATCGCACATTCCCCTGGGATTCCTGTCTGGCTCCTTTGTCATCTCCCTCGAACTGTGGCCTTCAAGCTGTTTTGATCGAAACAACACACAGGACATTGTTGCACCACAACCCCAATAGTGACGCTCACCCTTACAGCAGACCATGCAGTCGGACATTGTCTATCCCAGTGCATTTCATGTTTGGGGAAAAAAAATTGATGGCTGCAAACCACTGAATTGATTTCATGACCCACTTAGGGGTTCCAGCCTGCAGCATAGAAATCCCTACCCCTGAACTTCGTGATGGTATGTGGGGTGGAGGGTGGAGGCAGAAAAGGCCGTTGCTCAAGCCGTGGGTGGGTGTGAGCTGGGGAGCAGGGGTGAGGGGAGGCTCCACTTCCTGACCCTCTTCTCTCCTTCTGCAGTCACTTCCTGCCTCGGAGCCTTCACCAGAGAGCACGGAGGTAAGGAGGAGCCCCAAGGAGGCCTGGGGCAGGTGGAGTATGGATGGGTTCCAGTGAGCTACAGGGCGACCTGTGGGTTAAGAAGCTGTCACTCCCACTAGAGAGAGCCCCACACAGAGACAGAGAGAGAGACAGAGACACAGAGAAGAGCATTTAAAACGCCCACGTGCAGGTAGATGCCTTTTGTAGGCCCTAAAGCCCCACACAATGCAGGTCCTTGTGAAAATCATCATTATGACCCCACCCACACGCATGGAAACACGCCAGCCCATAAACACACCTGTCACCTAACCAGTTCTGCCCGGGGCTCCGTGGTCGAAGACGTTTGCAGCTAAGGCTGCAGAGAGAGGCTGCAGCCGCTTGTAATGCACATTGAACGTCCAGCCTGTGATGATGGGCTTTAATCCTAGAGGCCAGGGTTTTCCAAACAGAACTCCACAGAACATGGTGGACAAAGGGTAAGTCACACTGCATCCCCCACTGGAGACTTACGCCAGAGCAGAAGAGGCTCTGAGGAGGTCTGCAGGGAAGGCACTGTGAAAGCATTTCTCAATTCGGCAGGTCCCCAACGCATCTCACCACATGCCTCTCTTTACACATCACCCGTGTTCACATCATGCTGAACGCATTTTGTGGAAATGTAGCTGTGACATCTTACAAAGCCACTGGACCACCAGCAGCCTACAACCTGCACGGCCAGCCTAGCTCCCAGCCCCAGCAGGTTGCTTGACTTCGCTAAGCCTCAGTTTTCTCACTTGTAAAATGGGCATGAAAGCTCTTCCCTGGTGAGGATTCAGTGAGTCAGCTCACCAGGGAGAAAGCCTGCAAAACCATCTGCAAATGTTAGAGATGAGAGAGAGAGAGAGGTAGGTAGCTGGATGGATCAATGATAGATTGATTGATAGACAGACAGATAGATGATAGACAGACAGACAGATAGATAGATAGACAGATAGATAGATGATAGACAAACAGACAGGTGATAGAGACAGACAGAGCTGACAGATAGCAGTGGTTGAGATGACCCTGGCTCATGTACAACTTGACCTCACATTCAACAGAATGAAATGCTGCCCGGCCCTACATCCCCCTCACAATCGCCAGCATGTCCAAGTCCACAATTGTGGCTGGTGTCCCCATCCATCTCCCTAGTCCTCACCGACCCATGACTTCACCATGATGTCATCCTCTAGTAACTGATTCCTCCCGAAGACATCTCCAAAGCAAGTGAGATGGATAATGTTCTGTTGTGATCCATAAGGAGCTGTGGTGGATAGTGCCTAAAGCATTTGCCTGCTAACCAGAAGGCTCGCGGTTCAAACCCACCAGCCACTCCTCGGAAGGAAGGTTGGGCAGTCTACTCCCGTAGTGATGCCGCCTCAGCAACCCCAGGAGGGTGGCTGTGAGTCGGGTCCCTAAGGCATATCTGCGGCTGATTTTTGGACATGGGTCACAAGGCCTCTCTTCCCGGTCTTAGTCTGGAAGCTCCTCTGAAACCTGTCCACCCAGGTGACCCTTTATGCAAATATAAAAGAATATATATTTTTATACTTCCCTTCATTGAGCTTTATAAATCACACAAGCCAGTTACCAGTGACCCAGTAATTCCACTCCTAGTTACCCAAGAGAGATGGAAACAGGCGTCCATGCAAAGGCTCGTACAAATATTCATAGCAGCTGTACTCATAGCCAAAAGTAGAAACAACCCAAATGGTGAATGGATAAACATTGTGGTACAGCCACACAATGGAATATTATACAGCAATAAAAAAGAACAGACAATATAAACCTCTAAACATGTTGAGCAAAAGAAGATAAACCAAAACAAAAAACAAAACTACCCTTGTACATGCATATGAATGCTGGACAATGAACAAGGAAGACAGAAAGACAACTGACACGTTTCAATCATGGTGTTGGCGAACAATGTTGAATCTACCACAGACTGCCAGAGGAAGTCACTCAGTCCAGGAGGAAGTACAGCCCAATGCTCCTTAGAAGCCAGGGTGGCGAGACTTGGTCTTGTTTACTTTGGACACATTCTTGCAAAGACCAGTCACTGGAAAAGGACGTGGTGTTTGGTCAAGTCGAGGGTCAGCGCAAACAGGCAAGCCCGCCATGAGTGGGCTGACACGGTGGCTGCAACCATGGGCTCGAATACACCAAAGGATGTGAGGATGGGGCAGGACCAGGCAGTGCTTCGTTCTGTTATACGAACGGTTGCCAAGAGTCAGAGCTGACCCGACTGCAAACCAACAACATCAGGCTGCACAACTGCAGAACCAGCGGGCTAAGCCAACCTCTATAAGCGAGAGCACGCCCCTGGCTGCCTGAGACAGGGCTTGGGGACTTGCAGTGCACAGGGCCCGAGGGAACTGTTCTACGTGCAGATCGTGGTGGTGGCTACTTGAGTGTATACATTTGTCAAAACCCATTGAACTGTAAGCTTAAAATGACTGCATTTTACCATAGGTATAGTGTACCTCCATCAAACACATTTTTAAAGTTAAAAGCTGTATTTTTAAAGACCAGGCATGAGATTCCATCTCAGATTACTGGAACAGATTTGTGACGAGTGGGGAAGGTGGTTCCACTGGGCAGTGGGTACTGAGAACCCCGTGCCCAAAGCTCTAAATTTTGGGCCCAAGCCGAGTTCCTGGGAAGTAAGTAACTGCTGTGCCCAGAAGTGCCAAAGATGACAGGACCAAGGCAGGGGAAGTGGAGGCAGCAGGTGGGGAGGAGGTGGCCTTTGGCTGTGGGGGCCCCAGTGGAGGGCCCTTCCCAGTCTCACTGTCTCCAATCCTGCCTCCTCTTTGGCCCCCAGTAACCCCAAGGGTGAGGCTGAGCCACTCGAACTCGCGGTGCCTGGGCCAGCTGGAGGTCTTTCACCAGGACCGGTACTCCTCAGTGTGCAGCCAGAGCTGGGGCCGGAGCTGGGACCGAGAGGAGCCCGTCAAGCTGGCCAAGGAGATCTGCCAGCAGCTGAGCTGTGGGGAGGCCCTGACGCTCACCGCCATCCCTCGCTTCAACCATCCATGGAACCAGATCCTCTGCCACGGGCCCCTAGGGTTCCTCAACTGTACAAGCACCAGTGCTGCTCGGTGCCACCCTCTGAGCCTGATCTGCTTAGGTGGGTGCCAGCCGGGCCACGTGGGTGGGAGGCGATGCTCAGCTCACCACGTGCCCCCTCCATCACACCAGGCTGAAGGGGTGCTGGTTTCGAAGGATGGGAAAGGTCCAAGACCTGGTTCCAACAACTGCTACCCTGTGAGCCTCCGTTTTCCCATCTGTAAAACGGGTGGATACAGCCCACCTCACAGCACTGTTGGGACACATACAATGTTCCAGCCAAGTGGACTCAACGTGGAGCTTACGTTTTGCACCCAACACTGCTGCCTGCCCCCACCCCCGCCCCAGAGTCCTTCCTCCTAACCCACATCATTCCTCCCGCCCTGGGCCCCTTGCTGCCCCCTCACCAGAGCGTCTCATTTCAGACCCACCGACAGTGACGCCTCCACCCACAAGCCGCCCGCCCACCACCACTCCGGAGCCCACAGGTAAGAAAACCCCAAGGCCCCACTGGGGAGGGTTGTCAGATTTAGCAAATAAAAGCGCAAGAGGCCAGTTACATTTGAATTTCAGATAAGCAATGAATATTTTTTAGTAGAAGTGTGTCCTATGCAAGGTCTCTGGGTGGCGCGGTGTGTGCTCAACTGAATTAAAGGCTGTCAGTGTGAGCCCACCCAGAGGCCACAGAAGAAAGGCCTGGCAATATGTGAAGATTACAGCCCGAATGACAACGACCTGCTCACTGGTCTATGGAGCCTGGTGAGACCCCCAAGACTATGGCCTCTAGTTATCCTTCAGGTCTGGAATTGAACTCCCTCCCGTGGCTTCCAGCCAAACAACAGACAGGCATATGGAGTGAACATTTACATCAGGCAGATACGTTGTTTAGAACAATGAACCACAGGAGAACAGAAGGGCAGTATTTGCACAGGGAGGTAGCTCATGGGGCAGGAATATACAGGAGAAAAGGACACAGGGAAGAGGTAACTACAGGGAGGAAGTGGAAGAGAGCTGCTATGTTGTAGGGATTGCAATCAGTATCATGGGGGAAAAGGCGTATGAACTGCTGTATGGAAAGTGAATTTGCTCTGTAAACTTTCACCCAAAGCACAATGAAAATTGAAAAAAAAAAGATTACAGCCCAAGAAAGCCCTCTGGAGCTGTTCTATAACACATGGGGATTCCATGAGTTGGAATCAATTCGACATTGGCTTGGTTTTTTATTTCCTATTCGATATTTAGGAGCTCTGGGTAGCATAGTGCCTAAGGCACTTGACTGCTAACCTGAAGGCTGGTTCAAACCCACCAGCCGCTCCTCGGAAGGAAGGTTGGGCAATCTAATTCCGTAATGATACCGCCTCGGAAACCCAAGGAGGGGTCGCTGAGTTGGGGCCGACTCGACGACACACAATAACATTCGTTATTCGGGACCTCCCTGGGATGGGGAGCTCCCTGCCTCCCAAGGTTCAGTTGTTTGTCTGCGTGTTGGTGCCAAACAGCAAGGTGTGTGGCATGGCTAGGGACGGAGGCCTGTGCTGCAGGCCCTCACGGCTCAGGCCCACCTCCCCCTCTCTCTTGCCCAGCACCCCCCAGGCTGCACCTGACAGTGGGGCCTGGGGTTCTGCACTGTGCAGGCAACGTGGAGTTCTACCAGGGCAGTCTGGGTGGCACCATCATCGACGAGGCCCAGGACCTGACCCAGGGCCTGGGGGACCGCATCTGCGCAGCCCTGCAGTGTGGCTCCTTCTTGAGGCGTCTGCCAGAGGCCAGGGCAGCCGAGGGGGCACGCTCGGAGCACAGGCCCTCACCAACGCAATGGAAGATCCAGAACGCCAGTTGTGCCTCCCTGGAGCAGTGCTTCCGAAAGACCCAGCCCTGGGAGGGCGGCCAAGCTCTTGCCCTCATCTGCTCAGGTGAGTGGAACCCGGCCAGGACCCGAGGGGTTTCTGGGGCCCGGGAGCCGTCACGGGTCAGAGCATCCCAGCCCGGGTCAGTCGGGGCTAGTTTCCTGCCTCGCAGGGTCCAGGGAGAATACGGGGCAGGACACACGTGCACACAGCCCCTTGGGGACACCTGCCGACGCCAGTGAACCGCTGGCTCAGCAGCGCAGTGGGGAGAGCTGACCAGCAGGGCTTCCAGGAGGAGGCGAGGCTCCATGGGGGTTTTGAAGGAGGAGAGGAGTGAGGGTCTAGTGGAGGGAACGAGGCTCTGCAGGTGGGAACTGCCGCTCGTGCCCAGGTCCAGAGCGGGCCGGAGCATGTCGGGGACGAGCCTCACAGCTGTTGTTGTTAGGTGCCTCGAGCTGGTTTCCGACCCTTGATGAGGAGCGCATGTGTCGGAGTGCAGTCCCAGGCCCCACCCTGACACGGAAACCAGAGGGTTTCCAGTGGCCCATTTTTCAGTAGAGTGCCAGGGGCGTTCTTCCAAAGTGCCTCTGGGTGGGTTCGAACTGCCAACCTTTTGGTTAGCAGTCACATGCCACCCGGGGACTCCTGTCCAGGCTGTAATAGCTGATCTCTACTGAGAGCTTACTTTGTGCCCAGGCCCATTCCAGAGCGTTGTTTAGTTTTCACAACATCCTTAGAAGGCGGGCGATGCTATTATCCCCGTTTGACAGATAAGGAGGCAAGGCTCCGGGAGGTTAAATGTTTTGTGCAATGTCACACAGCATTAGGTGGGATTTCGGCTCAAGCAGTATCCCTAAGCCCTGGCCACTCAGTGTGGTCCTGGACCAGTAGCAGCTGCACCTGGAAGGATGCAATGTGTCAGGCCCCTCCCAGGCCCACGAATCAGAATGTGCATTTCACCAAGGGCCCCCAAGATTTGTAGACTCTAGGAAGCTCTGCTCCGGATCACTTGTGTGAACTAGTGGCCAGTTGTCCCCTCCAGGCAGAAGCAGCAGCCCCACCCCCACCCTGTCCCGGAGATCTTTTGGCCTGAGGAGGGGGCAGGGCAGGATTTCAGTTCCACTCATCCCCCAGTGTGTGTGTGTGGGGGGGGGTGGGGTCTTGCCTTTCGTTTCCTCTAAGCAGGAGATCCACTAGGGCTTTGAATGTGGATGTTGCTATGGAAACGGGCCAAAGTGGTGAGGTCATTCACCTTCTCCACTGAGCAGCTTGGCTGATTGTCCGGAAAGAGAATGAAGGCCCCACCCTGACACAGAAATCCATAGGATGCTCGTGGGAATAGGCTCAAGTCACTGAGCCTACCCCTGGGGCACAGGGTCAGGGAAGCAGGAGTTGAGGTTCTGACTGGACTCAGCAGGAAGTGTTTCCCATTCCTGCTTCAGCTTCCCTCTTCTGAAAAGCCTCCTTTCTTCCCAAGGAGCAGGCAGGGAATAAGACAGTGTTTCTAAGAGGGGGTAGACCAGGTGGAACCTCTCTGCACTGCTCTTCTCTTAGGCGCATCTGGCTCAGGGCCAGCTCCCTGCTGACACTGCCAACGGGCATCACCTCTGCCAGCTGCCTTACCAACAGTGCCCCTGCTGCTGCCTCTAGGATGGCTGCTGGCAGCTGCCCAGTGGGGCCAGAGACAGACTTGGTTGGGGGAAGTGCCAGAGGGGACGCCAGGCAGAAGAGAGGGTGGCTTGGGCCGGGCGGTCCCGCCTGGTGTCTGCCCGTGGAGAACGGACCCTGAGCTGGCTCAGTTTCACCAGGGATCCAGGAGGTGCCGCTTAGGCTGCCATGGAGCTGCCTCCAGGCTCCCCCCACCTCTGCCATTGCTTCCTCTCCCCAGACTTCCAGCCCAAGGTGCAGAGCCGCCTGGTGGGTGGCCGCGACACATGTGAAGGCACCGTGGAGGTGCGCCAGGAAAGGCACTGGGCAGCCCTGTGCGACAGCTCGCCAGCCAAGAACGCAGCACGGTGGGAGGAGGTGTGCCACAATCAGCAGTGCGGCAGCGTGAACACCTATGGGGAGCTGGATGCCGGGGAGAAGACCTCCCGGGGAGTCTTCTGTCTCCAGGAGAAGCTGTCCCAGTGCCATGAGCTTCAGGAGAAAAGGTCCCGCTGCAAAAGGGTGTTTGTCACATGTGAGTTGGGCGAGCACCATGGGGACAGGGCAGTGCTGGACTTCCTCTGTTTTTATAGAGCAAGTTCCAGGAGCTGGACCCTGAGCCCTAGAGCTCTGGAGAAGGATGAGAAGATGACCGGTGGGGGGAGGGAGGGCACGAGTACTCAGACAGCAGCGAGCATGAACAGAGACTGCACCAGGCAGCAGGCAGCGAAGGGATGACAAGACACTTACCAGCTAGGACAGAAGACCAAGGAAGAGATGGTAGACATTTGCTACACTAATGAGTAGATGGTTGGAGAGTAAGTGATAAATAAAAGAGAGAGATGGATGGGGGGATGCTGGATGAATGGAGGATGGGTGGCTGGGAGGAGCATGGACTGATGGATGAATGGAGGGTGGGTGGCTGGGAGGAGCATGGACTGATGGATGAATGGAGGATGGTGGGTGGATGCTGGATGGATGGATGGATGGGGAATGGATGGATATAGGGAGGATGAGAGGAGGGTGAACAAATGGATGGATGGATGGAGCTTGGATGGATGGAGAATGAGTGAAGGATGATGGATAGATGGACAGACAGATGCATAAATGGATACATCGATGGCTGACTGGCTATTGGCATAGGACCATCTACTGGTATGTGATGGCAAAGTGATCGGGTACAAGTAACTGACAGACGGTAGGGAGTGGTCACAGAGTGGCAAATGATAGTGGGATGGTCAATTGTTAGATGATAAAAGGGAATGAACAAATGAGTAACAGAATTCTGGAGCTGGACAGAGACAGGTCAACAGGCAGATACGTGCCTTCCACACATGCTGGTGAGTGCCTGGGAGAGAAGGGTGACCGGGGAAAGGCCTGAACAGATGGGACCCACACCCACAGGGCAGGGGCTGACCTGACTCCTCTCCTTCCCCAGGCCAGGACGTGCGCCCCCAGGGCCTGGGGGCGGGCACTGTGATGAGCATCCTCCTGGCCCTTCTGCTTCTGATGTTGCTGCTGGTCATGTGTGGGCCCCTCGCCTACAAGAAGCTGGTGAAGAAATGTAGGTGGTTGTGCCCTGAGCCACTTCCTTTCCAGCCCACCCCCTACCCTCTGTGGGCAGATTGGAGGAGCTGCATTTAGGCCCCACGGAGGCAGGGTCTTCCCCACAGAGGGCTCTCTGCTTCACCACCCAGCCCTGCCCTTCTTCTGCCCAAAGCAAGAGAACGAGAAAACCAGAAAAAATTGTAAACATTTTGATTCACCAGACCCGGGGCCCGGCTGAGATGCATTTGGGACCAAAGGAAAGGTGTGGCCACATTCTTTGGACTGGGGCAGCCCAGAGGGTCATGGGCATGGTCTCTGAAGTCAGGAGACACGTGTCCAGCCCGGCTCCGCCCCTTGCCTGCTGCATAAGACTGTGACCTAGTCTATCTACCAAGTGAGAGACTGTGTGCCTTAGGAATGTAGGGAGGTGTCCTTTATTCTTGCCTTGTAGAAGGCAGGAGAAAATTATTCAGAGACAAGGAGGTGGGATGAGAGAGGCTGGAAAGAGATAATCTGGACGTGGTCGGTGTTATCTGGTCCCTGGTGCCCTTGAAGATCTTTCTTCTTGTGCTAAAACCCTGTGGCCACATCTCCCGGGGAACCAGCCACCTCGACACACGCCTTTGGAGCTGCGTGGCTCCACTTCAACCTTATGAGCAAGTTAGGAAACTGAGGCACCCAGAGACTCCAGGGGACAGGACCAGCAGTCACGCCTCCTCCCTCCCTGTCTCCCCGACCCTAACCTGCCTCTCCCATCTGCCCCCCAGTCCGCCAGAAGAAGCAGCGCCAGTGGATTGGGCCAACGGGAATGAACCAGAGCAGTAAGTGTCCCTGGGAGGCAGGGGTCTCCCTGGGCCCCAGCTGGAGTCCATGGGGCTGAGGAAGGAGGCCATGACCACAGATGGAGCCAGTGGCTGCTTGAGGCCTCTGATCTTCACCACGTTGTCCACGTGTGACTGTGATCAGCAAGGGGGCTCAGGCCTCTTGATGGGCCAGATGGTTAAGTGGTTTCTGCCCCAGAAGCCTCAGAGACCACAGTGTCCCCTGTTTCTTGCCTCATCTCTGGGGTTGACACAACCAGAGGTCCTCAACAGCCTTTGCCTCCTCAGACACCATCCCCCCAGTACAGTGGCCAACAGAATTGGGGCACCTAGCAAAGAGCAGATTTGCAAAATAATGAGTTAACCAAAGCTGTAGTGTAGTGCCTAAGGCACTTGACTGCTAACCAGAAGGCTGGCAGTTCAAACCCACCAGCCACTCCACGGAAGGAAGGTTGGGCAATCCACTTCCATAGTGATACCGCCTCAGAAACCCAAGGAGG
This sequence comes from Orycteropus afer afer, assembly GCF_000298275.1. Taxonomy (NCBI): domain Eukaryota; kingdom Metazoa; phylum Chordata; class Mammalia; order Tubulidentata; family Orycteropodidae; genus Orycteropus; species Orycteropus afer. The sequence continues at coordinate 8,193,040 of NW_006921717.1, read as the reverse complement.
GGTCGCTATGAGTCAGGTCTGACTCTATGGCAAATAACAACAACAAACACAGCTCTTTATCTCAGGAGTTATCAGGACTTTTTTAAGGAGCATTTTTGCATTGTCTTTCTCCAAGGATTTGGATGTCTATGTTAGTTTCATCACAAGAGTGTCCTCATGACACCTTAAAAGGGCCTGTGTTAGAACTTGGTGGTGCAGCCAGCCCACCCGTCCCTGGTATTCACCGCTGATCCTCCCAACCACAGCCAGAGCCTCCCACAGATAGAACCCAGTCCTCTTCCTGCTTCCTGGCCCATCTTTTGTCCCCTTTGCAGTTCCAGGGCCAACTCTTGAGAAAGTTCTGTGTTACCGTCTTTTCTACAATACAAAGGCCATTAGCTCTGGAGGACCAGGAAGTCCATCCTGCCCCTTGTGTTCCACCTCTGTGCTTAATGAGTCTTTGATGACTGACTCACTGACTGTCTGAAGCCCACCATGCCCATCAGACTTGCTGGCCAGCCCCAATTTCGCTATAATTCTGCTGCTTGCCTTGCTAGTATGGACCTCCCCAGGAAGAAAGGTAGTGGGACGCACTGAAGGTGTGGGTACCCTGACCCCCCATTGCATAATGGGGACAGGGAAGGAAAGTTTGGGGGGCGGCTGCTGGGGTCTAACGATACCATCCCCTGCGTTTGCTCAGTGTCTTTCCATCGCAACCACACGGCGACTGTCGGGTCCCAGGTTGAGAACCCCACAGCATCTCACGTGGATAACGAATACAGTCAGCCCCCCAGGAACTCGCACGTCTCAGCCTATCCGGGTAAGCAGGAGCTGGCAATGGAGGCAGGCTGCGGCAGTGGCCTAGGCTGGGCTGCATCCTTGCATTGCAGCTGAGGAGAGGAGGAGGTGAGAAGGGAGGCCCCAGGAGAAGGATCAAAGCCACACGTCCCGGCAGTGGAGCAGCAGAGGGATGCAGCCTTAACAGGCCCCACTGTCTCCTGGAGGTCCCAGCCACTGCTCTCCAACAAAGAAGTGGATGCCATTAACCTCCACACTACTGGGCCCTAATGGGCTTGGTTTCCTGCAGGGCCCTGAGGACCTAAGGAAAATGAGGCCCCGGGATTTCTTTCAGCCAGGAAGGGCCATTACGTGGCCTGCAGGAGCCCACACTTGAATGGCCCCTTACCGGCACAAACAACTCAGCCCCAAGGAGGCTGCCACTCGGCCTCATTAGTGAACACTTGGCTGATTTGATCAAAACAGATAGTGGGCTCATAAAGCCCCTGTGATCTTGTGACCCGCTGGGCAGCCCCAGGCTCTGAGGTCAGATGTGTAACCTGTCTGGAGGGGGTCCCTCTTTTCTCTCCTCAGCCCTTGAAGGGGCCCTGCACCGCGTTTCTGCACAGCCTGACAACTCCTCCGACAGCGACTATGATCTACGCGGGGCTCAGAGGCTGTAACAGGTGAGCGGGCTGCAGCCTGACCCAGCTGGATGGCCCACGAATGAACAGTGTTAACCACCTGCATTGACCAGCCTGATTAAGGTAAAGTGAGAAGAACAAGCATCAGTCATTCAGAGGCCGAGTCTGGTCAATGGTCAGGTGCTGGGCTGCTCACCAACTGGCTGGTGGTTTGAAGGACCTCCTGATCTGCTTCTGAAAGGTCATGGTCATAAGAAGCCAGCCACTGAAAACCCTACTCTGGCACACGTCAGACTGCCATAGTCTAAGAGCAACTGGTCTTGAACTTCAGGGATGGGAGCTGATCTGGGCAATCGAAGTAAACTAGTCGTTATGGAGGGGACTCAGGGCGACCCCGAGGGTGTCAGAGCAGAACTGTCCCCCACAGGGCTGTCAGTGGCTGAGTCACAGGAAGCTGACACCCAGGCCTTTCCTCTGAGGAGTCTGGGAGGACTCAAACTTCCAACCTCTTGGTCAGCAGCCAAGTGTATCAGCAGCCAAGTGCATTCACAATTTGCACCCCCAGGGACTCCGGCAACTGAGCAGTAGAGTCATCAGCCTTTAAAATCATTTCTTAACAATCTCCATCTCAAAGCTCCTAAGAGTTTCATAATGGGCCAGCTCCTTCTCCCCCTTCCAGAGCCACCCGCCTACCAAGAAGGAAGATGACACCCTGACCCAGATGGGCAGCAGCTATCCCTGAGATTGGGTCCAGGGCGTGGGCCTGTCCTTACCTCCCTGAATCTCCTCCAGGATTTGAGGGTCTCCTCTGACATGTCTTTCTCATCTCCACAGATCTGGAGCCAGGAACAAAACTCTGGAGCCAGACCTGTTGTCCTGAGAATATTCCGCACTCCCCACTGGGAGATGACGTCCGACGTCTACTCCCAACCAGAATGTGCCAGAACAGGGTGTCCTTCAAGCATACCCACTGCCCCACAACTGCAAGCCGGCTCTTCCTCCTCCCCGCTGGAACCTGGCCCAGTGAAGACCCCAAACCAGCTCGGCTCGGCCCCCCAAGTGTGGAAGATGCGAGAAGGCAGAGCCTGGGGAAAAACAGCCCTCCCAAGTAGAGACACATGGTGACCAGAAGGACCTCCCCCACCACAGCTACCTGTCCTGGCATCGCCAGGTAGACCCTGGCTCTCAGACTCTGACCTCAGTGAGGAGGGAAAAGGAAGCTCACGCCTGGGTGGGGAGGGGTGGTTCCCTCGTGTATTTTTATTATGTTCTTTGTAAATAATACTGTTTCTACTGCGAACAACAGCATCCCTGCCACTTCAGTCCAGGGTCTGCCCGTGGCTCCCTCTGACGCCGCCCACCGGAAAGGGAACCTTCCGGGGCAAGTGTGTGGCCTTCGTGGTCGGAGGGCTGCAGGCCACACAGAGACAGCTTGGCACCTTCTGAGCAGCGGCCAGTCGGTGTGTTGTGACTGCCCTGGCTTTACTTGGCAGCCACCACCCAAAGCCCCATCACCATCTCCTCCACCTTGTGACCCCTCTGCCTCCTTGTCTAAAGAGAGTAGGGAGAACTCTGCCAAGCCCAAAGGGCCCCAATGCCTACCTTGGGCCCTGCACAAAGGGAGTACCTGTAAATTCAGTTAAAGGGTACAAAGCAGTTTCATGAAATCACAATTAACTTTCTGACCTAAATGTCAGAGAATGGGGCTGGCTGTGTCCCTTTGGTTTAAACAATGCTCTCAGCTGAAAAAGTTGTCTTTTACTCACAAGATCCTAGAACCCCAACCAAACCCCCCTCCATTGAGTTGATGCCGACTCATGGCACCCCATGTGGTACAGAGCAGGACTAATCCGTAGGGTTTTCCTGGCTGCCAGTTTTATGGAATCACATCACCAGGGCTTTCTTCTGCAGGGCTTCTGGGTGGGCCTTCACTGTCCACCTGTAGGGTACCAGTCAAGCACTAACTTCCGTACCTAATCCTGGGGTGCCTGAGTCTCCTTAATGACAAGTGAGAGGAGGCCGTCTACCTAGGCTCTGGGGTCTAACAGGAAGAGAGGCTGGGCTGCAGTCACAAGCCCTTGGGCATCAGACAATTCTCGAAGAAGCGTGGCCACAGGTCTGGACGTTAGGGCTACCTTCTGTGCAATTGGACACTGCACTCAGTGATCACCAGTCTAGCCACAGAAGCCAACTCCAGATAAGCAAGAGGGAGTATCTGGAAGGACATGGAATATGGGGTAGGGAGAGGGAACGCTCACACAACCTGGGGAGTTGGAGACCCCAGATGCACAGAGTATGGAGACCGTATGCCAGAAAAATTGATCAACACTCTCTCCAGCCAGTCCTCCCATCCAGTGGGGGTGACCCAGGTCATGGCCCTGGGAGTCTGGAACCAGGGATACCACTTACCAGCCCATCTTACCAGGGCAATGGGATTGCTCCAAGGGGGACTGAGTCTACCCTTAGGGAGGACAAAGGGTATCTCTTTACTTGTTATCCCGCTGCCGTCAAGTCAGGTCTGACTCATAGCAACCCCTCCTTGGGTTTCTGAGGTGGTATCACTACAGAAGTAGACTGCCCAACCTTCCTTCTGGGGAGTGGCTAGTGGGTTTGAACCGCCAGCCTTCTGGTTAGCAGTCAGATGCCTTAAGCACTATGCCACCAAGGCTCCCTTTACTTGTTAAGAGTGTTTTCACGTATAGTACAGTCACCATACAGTGGCTTAAAAGCAATTTTGGTCTACTTTAAAGACAGAGTTAAGTCTATTCTGACCCACAGTGCCCCTAGAGGACAGAGTAGAACTGTCCCACAGGGTTTCCAAGGCTGTCAGTCTTTATGGAAGCAAACTGTGTCCACGTAGTGGCTGGTGGGTTCGAAATGCCAACCCTTCGGTTAGCAGTGAAATATGCCTTAACCACTGCACTACCAGAGCTCCTTAAAAAGAGCTTAGTTAAGGAGAAAAGCCTCTTTGGAAAGCGGGGTTTTCCAGTGGTGGTAGGTTGGGTGATGTGTCCAGAGATGGGTTTGGCTGAGCAACTGAATGGAAGCCACTTCATTCTTATTGTTGCCATGAGTAGAGTCTGACTCCTGGCACCCCCATGTGTTACAGAACAGAACTGCTCCATAGGTTCTCACGGCAGTGACCTTGAAGAAGCAGATCTCTAGACCTCTCTTCTAAGGTGCCTCTGGGTGGGTTCAAACCACCAACCTTTACAGCTAGTGGTCAAGCACTTAACCATCTGTAGCACCAGCCTTGGCTGGGAGACCCAACCCCAGGCCACTGGTCAGCACGGCTACTGAAGGGAGCAGCAGCTCACACATCCGGCCCTTAGCTCCAGAGGCTGACGGGCTGTGACCTGCACAACCTCGAGGCTCTAGTCATGACACTGGACTTGATCCCTGTCCTCATGATTCCTTGGGATAGTTCTGTACACCTCAGAGCTCTGCCTGTGTTTCCTAGTGGACCACGTCATCCCTTGGCTTATGTGCTGGGCACCAAGCTCACGTCCTCTCCCCTGGATTTACTAGCTCAAGTTGCTGCAAAAAAAGGCATTTGTGAAACCACCACCTTGTTCACAGCCCAGAGCATGGTCCATTTCACCCAGGAATTCAGCCCAATTGTGTCCAAGTCAATGAAGAGAGACCAGACAGAGCATGTAAACTTTTGACCTAGGGGGGAAAAAAAAAAAACCCAGACGCCAGAACCATGTCATTTCCACCTGCCTGCCAGGCTGTCCCCGACCAATCGGCTCATTCTGAGAGAAAACAATGGGCACGGGAGCTAGCCCAGTGGGGCCTGGTTCACCAAGATATGTGCTGGCGAAGGAAAGATGCTTCAAAACACACACACACCCCACCACCCCAAAAGATGCACTCGGAATTCAGAATTAGATGCACCATTTTGAAAATCAGAAGGGGTTCCAGCTGCCCAGGGTGGGCGGTTGCTGGCTGAGGTGTAGTGAAGGGTCACCAATGGCCTAGTCTGTCATGTTGTCGGTCGGGCTTAAAAACATTCTGAAATTTTGAATTAGTTGCAAACATTTAAAAATTAAGCGATTTCACTGAAGCATCTGTTCCTGGCTTCACTGAGGGGACACGCCACCCTGGCTACAGGGGGCAGGGCCACATTTCTGCTGGGGAAACCCTGAAGTGCAGCCTCGTAGCCCCTGCGCCCCCACACCCTGGGCCACCTCTCTGAATCATGGCACTGCCTGACCTGGAGGCATTTCCGGGTGCAGCCCCTGAGGGAAGCGCCATTAACTACCCAGTAAGAAAGCAACCGGAATGGAAGCCATCCCACAGCTGAAAGGATATTCCAAATGACCTCGCCCCAACTATTAGGGAAGTGTTCCCTCTACACCGGGAAGCCCTGAGGCTCTGTCCCCACCCCCACCCCCACCCCCACAGTCCCTGTGCAGTACCAGGTCCCCGTGATCAGCCAAGGGTGCCAGGTGATTCCATGTGGGGGAGGCAGGGCAGGGAGGGGGTCGGGAGGACATGTGACCTTCTCTGTGCTGTGTAGGCTGTGTGACCACGTGGAGGGCCCAGGAGAGCAAGGGCAGCAGGGGACGCAATACCAGCTGAGGCAGCCCCTAGTAAAGCCCGTTCTTAGAAGTGATGCTTCCCCTGCAGCCCCCCCACACGCCGTCACCTCCTGACACCAACCCAGAGCAGGCGATTTGACTGTGCTCCCACGGTGAGAGGATCAGCCTCTCCCTCCAAAGCCCTGCTCCAGCTGGTGCTCCCTGGCAGTGTTCCCCAGCCCTGACACCTGCAAAGGCGAGGCCAGACCCCGGGAAGGAGGGGAGTGCCACAGAGGTTTGGCCGGAGCCCAGAGACTCTCCAAGCTTCCTGGGGGCTGTGACCTTCAAAACCTGATGGCTTCTGGGGTCCAGAGCCCGCCAAGGCATCGTGGAGGAGGTCTGGCCTCAGTCACCTCCAGGCTGCACAGCCAGGTCCCTGGCTCACTTCTTCCGTTTAGAACTGGGAGATGACGCACACAGGAAGCTCTGCAGAGTATCTGACCTCATCCACAAGGCAGCCTGCCCTTGTTACCTGGCAGGAAAAGAGGAGTGATCTGAGGCTCCACGACAACGTGGTCTCCCGGCACCCAAGGAGCTGCCCTTCCTCTGGAAAGCAGACCCTCCATTCCAGCTCTCGCGAAAACCAGCTCAGCAGAAGAGCTCGGGAGAGGGCGGAGGCCGGGCGATGGCGGAAGGCTGGCTGGTGCCACAGCTGCTTTAGTGGCCCGCTGGCCCTCTGAGCACACCCTGCGCTCCCAATTTAGAAACCGGACCAGGGGATGCAGACGTGGACTTCCCTTTGGCGGTCCTGGACAGGCTGACCCAAACCGACATTCCTTTGCCAGCCCGGCAGGGGGCAGGAACGTGTCACCTCACAAGCTGGGCAGGGACCGGACGCCCCCTGGTGGGGTCCTGTGGCCTCACATGAACAAGCTCTTGGCCCAAAACCAAAGAAAAAAAAAAAAACTCTCTGCTCTTAGCAACCCCCTTGGGTTTCCGAGGTGATGTCACTATGGAAGGAAGTCGACTGCAGGCTCCAGCACAAAGATGAGTGAAAAGGAAAGCCGGGGGGGGGGGGGAGCAAAGGAAGTCTTGTAAGAGCCAGGCCCTAGGGCGAAGGGGTAAAGGGGGCACCAACTCTAAAGATGGTACCCAGATGGGACGCGCAGCCACGAACGGGAACAGTGCTCTGAAGGCACAAAAAACCAAACCCACTGCCATCAAGTCAATTCTGACTCAGCGACTCCCAGTGGGTTTCTGAGGCAGTAAATCTTTTCTTTACAAACTAAATTGCCAGGTCTTCCGAGGAGTGGCTGGTGGGTTTGAACTGCCAATCTCTGGTTAGCAGTCAAGTGCCTTAGGCACTGCACCACCAGAGCTCCAGATTCTGAAGGTGGTGTGTGAAGGAGAATCAACGCCCCCACAGCAGCCACATTGTCACTTCCCAAACCCACTGGAGCCACACACAGGCTATAACTCATCATGTTTATTATGGCCATTAATCACACAGAAGTCTGGGTGCTCCC
>NW_006921717.1:8169631-8184431 GCF_000298275.1 Orycteropus afer afer | reverse complement strand
GCCTCCACCAGAACCTTGAATTTCAGCGATAGTGGGGCCAAAGGTCATGGTAGGGGAGCAAGTAGGGAGAGGCCAAGGGCCAGGATGGTGTCTAATACCCAGGCCAGGCTGGACCCTGAGGTGGTGGAAATCCGTAGGGAAGGGCAGGCCCTGGGGGGTAGGGAGGCTGGGGGGACCCTGAGGGCCGGGGCTGTCCCGGGAAGCTGGGGAGAGGGGGCTGGGTGGGGTATGGAGGTTTACTTCCTCCTGAGAGGTAGGGGGGTTGCTGCTGGGGGTAACCAGGACTGGAGGCCCGGCCTCCAGCCAAAGGGTAACCGGGGCCAGGTGCAGAGCCACCAGTTGAGGCCACGGGATAGCCTGGCTGGGCTGGCGTGCTCCTCTGTGGGGACCAGGAGTAGCCCCCCACAGGCCTTCCCGGCTGGGCTGCCGAGAACGTGGGGCCCAAAGGCACACTGTAGGAGAAGGCAGGCTGGGAGACCACTGGGAAGGGGGCCGGCTGCAGCGCTCCTTGGGCGGTTGGGCCCACGGGCATGCCTGGAGACGGGCTGTAGGGCAGGGGGTAGGGAGGAGGCCCGGCAGATGATGGCGGAGACGGCTGCTCTTCGGCCACCGGGGGCGTTGCCTGGGGGACCGGGCGAGGTGGGGGTGGCGGTGGCCGGGGTGGCGGAGCATCTCCGGCTGGCTCCTGGGGAGGCCTGGGCTTCCTCACCACGTCTTGGAGCTTCTCCACGCGAACCCGACGCAGGTGGGACAGCACCCTCATGGAGGAGAAGTTCTCCAGGAATGTTTCCAAGGGTACCTCGCCCTCCAGGAACTTCTCAGCCATGGCCTGGGAGACACAAGGTCTGCTGACCACAGGGCCCACCCAGACCCAGCCTCCCACCTGCCCCAGGGCACTGATCAGCCGCAGCCCCTCCACCACCACCCACCCTCCGCAACGTGCCACTCCCACCCTTCTCTGGCCCCCACTGGGAAATTTTCTTTGTAGCCTGTGGGATAAAGGACCCGGTTTACCCTAAGGAAGTTGGCCTTCACCCTTGGCTCTGAGGAAATGACCCTTGGAGTAACTGGGGTGCGTTGGCCCAGGACTTTCAGGCCTTATCTGAAGGTCAGTGCTGCCGAGGAGGGGCTGGCCAGGCCAGAAATGCCTCAGCCAAGAGGCCAATATCAACTAGGTTCAAGAGGCAAGATTTCACCTCCTGCAGGACTGGCCAGTGAAGCCTTGGACACTGAGGCTCAGAGAGCTTCCTGGTTGGTGAGAACATCCACTCTTGGGAGGGCAGTGGCTCCCTCGGAACGTGGAAGCAACATGCTGGGGAACCTCCCAGCCTTCACCCTATGCGTCCCTCAGTACGTTTCTTTTTGTTTATAATGAATCAGTAGTCGTGAGTATGGTACACGCCAAGTCATTCCATGGAATCATCAAATCCAATGGGGCGGGGGGGCCAGCAGGTCAGAAAGTGTTGGGTGAACTCCTCCAACTGTGGCAGGCATGTGCCTACGTGCAGTCTCGAGGATGGTGTCCCTTTATTTGTGAGCTCAGACTCAGCTCCCGGTGGCTAGGATCAGAGAGAGTGCCACAGGGGTAGTTTGTGACAAAGATGGAGAAGTGGGAAGGTGAGGACTGGATCGATCTCCATGTTTGGGGTCTGGACTCGTGCTGATCTCGTTACTATCTGGGATGTCACACAGCACTGGCTGGGTTATTATCTGTCTCCCTCACTCAAGCGGGAGCTCCCTGAGGGCAGGACGTCACCATTGTATCCCTCCCCCTGGTGCTGAGCTGGGTCCACAGGGGACATGACACCTACATGTTGAAAACTGGATGAGGGCCAGCCTCGTGGTCACTAGGGCACATCAGCACATGCCCTTGGAGGGCCTGGGAGCCAGTCTGCCTGCATAGACCAGCCACCCGCCCGGTGGAAGCAGAGCAGAGAAGCCAGGCAGCCAGAGGGAAGGGAGGGCCTGAGGCCCCGCCTTGGTCCTGCAGAGCTCCCACTGCCAGGCCTTCCATTCCCGGGCCTCGCATTTGTCAGAAGCTTTTCTGCATCAGCTAGGAAGACTGTGTTTCTGTTATCTGCACGCCAAAGAGCCTCCACTGAGACTGAAGGCATCATCCATCCTGGCCATCTTCTAACCATGCCCCTGGCCCATGTGCCAAGTACCGGTGGCCGATGCCCTTTAAGGAAGACGGGGTCAACTCCTCCATCTCACCTCAGACTCTTCTTCAATCTTCATGCCTTCGACTTGGAGAAGGTCTAATAAGGCTTCGGGCTGCAGTGCTGAAGAGTATTTCTCTGGAAGGGAGGGGAGAAAGGCTGACATTTCAGATAACCCGGCCCCTGGAATGCAATGTGAGGGCCAAGGGTGCAGAGAAGGCTGAGACAGGGCTCAGAGCCCTGTGTGCACAGAGGTCCACGTCGGTCTACTGCACAGCCCCCTCAGGTGGGCCTGGTGAGCTCCCTGAGACCATCTTCCTGTGCATGGGGCCCGGCAAGCCCAGCTGACCATCTCTCTGGCCCTGCTCAGGAAGCGAGGAAGACTCAGGCTTCCAAGCCTGGCCTTTCCCATCCTGGTCTTGCTCCACATCACAGTGAAACTGACTTAACCTATCAAGCTGCTTCGTGCCTCAAGACCAGGACAGCTCCCCAACTTCACAGAAGCCAGGTCCCAGGGTTACAGACAAGCTCTGTGAGGCATGCAAGCCGGGCAAAGCTGGGTGCGGGTTCTAGATTCAAACCCCAACTGCACCTCCTTCGAGGTGTGCAGCCTTGGGCAAGTCCCTGAACCTCTCTGAGCCTCACCTCTTCCATTTGTACAATGAGAATGACAGTGGTGCGGCCCAGAGACGGCCGCTGCACAGCTGGCTCGCAGCACTCGCCCTCTCCCATCCTATCGTGCGTGCTTTTCTGGCCGCTGCCCCCTCCAAGCTTGGCCCGAGCACCTCAGAGCACCCCCGGGAGCCACCGACCCTACCCAGCTTTGCCTTCTGCTCCTGGCACCGCTCCACAAGCTTCCGGAGCTCCTGGTACTTGTCCAGGAGGTTTGAGCGGCTGACCTCCAGGGGCCCCTGGAACTCTAGGTTCTGCTCAGCCAGGCTCCGGTTCGTGGCCAGTGCCATCTCCCGTTCCAGCTGCAGGTCCTGGACCTAAAGGGCAGGACACCCAACAGTGAGAACAGCAGCCACCAGTGACCTCCCCATGGGCTGGCCCAGGGGCTTCTGGGGCTAACCGCTCATTCTACCTCCCCTACAGTCAGACAGAGCTGGGTTCAAGCTCAGAGTCGAGTCTCTGCCTCAGGCACCTCACCTGCCCCTCCCATAGGCTATGAGGTGGATACTATTGTGCACATGAGAAACAGGCACTGAAAGTCAAGAACTTGTTCACAGCCACCCGATGAGCAGGTACCAGGCCTGCAGGGGGGCACGCAGAGCTCCAGGGAGGGGCGGAGCAGAGGCCCAGCCACTCATGCCCAAGCGTCAGTCAAGAGACCTACTGAGGTGGACCGAGGTGGCACAGGTCAGACCCACAAGCCAGACATGCAAGGAGGCCCCCAAATCTCTGAGGGGTGAGAGGTCCAGGTCTGGGACCAGAGCACAGCCCTGGCTCAGGGGAGACTTTCTGCTGTCGCCGAGGCCACAGGTGTGCCCTGCAGAGGGGCTGTGCAGATAAGCTGAGAGACTGACCACCCAGTCTGTGGGCAGCCTGTGGGCAGCCTGTGGGCAGCCAGTCCCAGGCCCACAAGGGCCAGCAGGAGAGGCGGCAGCCTGAGGCCCCAGTGCCAGCCTCTGTACCTTGGATATGGCCCTGGACATGGCCCACTAAAACCACTTCCCTAAGACAACCAGCACTTTGTCCTTGCCACAGGATTTCTGCTGCCACCAGCTGATGAGGCAGTTGCTACCAGACACCTTCCCAGCCACGCAAGGACCCGCAGCCCGGCCACATGCTGGGGCGTCCTCCTTACTGAGAGTCAGAGCCGCCACCCTGAGAAAGCAGGGACAACAGACCGACAGCAGCATGGGGCACCAGTGCAGGGGCTGTGGCCTGCGACAGGGCTCAGGTGTAGTTCGGCAAGGCCGGCTTCCACCCGGGAGCCAGTGGCCTTGTGCCAGGCAGCTTCTCTTGCACAGCCAGCTCATACTGGGACCGGCCTAGCCCCCCATCAGACACAGGAAGCCAGTGGGCATCCCCAAAGAGGGTGACTTCCAGGGAGACCTCTCCTGTGCACCCCATCACAGGCCCTTGAGCTTGTAGCTCAGGGGAAGCTCCAGACTGGGAAGGGGGCGTCACAGCTAGAGCCCCTCCAAAGCTGGGGCTCAGGGATCGCAGGGCCCAGCCACGGCCTCCAGGGTCTGCCACGTCCAGGGCCTGCTGCCCACCTCTGGAGGCTTCCCAGTCCCCTCTGTGGCCACTCAGCAACCACAGACTGGGGACAGGGACCCTGGTGATTTCCAGCCTGATTCTCAGTCACTGAGGAAGGTCTGCTCCCCTGCGTGGCGGACACAAGGCCGGGAGCTGAAGGCCTCCTGCCCAGCCACCCTTTGAGGGGCCCATGGGTCCTCTGGCACCCAAATACACTCACTGCCTTTTCCTGGGGTCTCAGCCAATAACTACACTACATCATGCTTCCCCCTAGAACTTGTCCTACCCACTTCTGCCTATCTCCCTGCTGCCTCCCCAATCTTCCGAGGGGTCACCTCTACCGAAGTGTCCAGTGAGGGCCTCTACTTCCATTTATGAGCGGCCAATAGGACAGACCTAGCACCCAGCCCAAAACAACGCATCACCGTGCCTCGGCCCCTCGCCTACTCTCCCACACAGAGAAGTAGCCCTGCAGGCTCCCTTCTCCAAGCAGAGTCCACTCGCAACCAAACCAGCACCAGCCCTTCTCACAGTCCCCCAGTGACTGTCCATTTCTACCACCACCGGTAGGGGACCTAGGCAATGCCTTTGTGAGTCTAAGGAGCCGGCCTGCCACTCCCTCCGATCCAATGACTAGTCTCTCCCTCCGAGAATTCAGATCGACTGGACAGGCACAGCTGCACAGCACAAAACTCAAGTGTCTTTCGCCCAAGAAGGGGTTTCTGCCGACATTTCCCGTGAGTCTGCGACTCGTCTCAGATTTGCTCAGCCCGCTCAGCTTGGAAGCCAGCTCACTGCGAGTTCGGCCTGCTTTTGAGACAACCAGTGCACTTCAGAAGTAGGGAATCCCATGACACATGCTCCTGCAGATTCAAGAGACACTCAGCCATAGCACGCAACAGCCGACTGGAAGGCGAAGGGGAGAAGACCAACACCGTGCCCGGCACCGTGCCTGCAGAGAGCAAGGCCTGGCAAGCTCACTGGCCAAGTCGCCATTTGGGTTGGTCCTGGGGTTTAACCAGGACAAGCTCTGGCCCGAGGCCTCGGTCAGGCAGCTCAGCTGAGTCTGGAGGTGATGCTTCCCAGGGAGCCCTCACTCTCCTCACATAGCTCCGCCCACCAGGGAGTCTTTGCCACCTAGTACTCGGTTACCTCCAGCCACAGCAGAGATGGCTCGTGGACAGGAGCCCGTGATCACAGGCCTGCCACGCTCCTAACAGAAAGGGATGTGCTCTAGGCTGGGGGTGGGGAAGCTGGGGGGCGGACTTCAGGGTTTGGTTTTCTTTCTTTTTTTTTTTAACATGCTGTGGCTTCACAGAAGCCACATTCCAAATGCTAACCAAAGGGGTTGGGCACTGGCTGGGTTCGTCTCTCCCTAACATTAGGGGGGGCCCCCCAGGCAGGCTGCAGCCACCCAAGGTGTGACTGAAGCCATTTGTGGCTATGTGGTCACAGCCAGTCTCCTGACCTCTCCTACTTGCTGGGGAGTCACCGGGTCACAGGAGATCAAGGCCAAAGCTCTGTAAGACAGGAATCCTCCATTACCACGAGAACTCTGTGACAAGGAACTGAGAGGACGGGGTGCCAAGTACCAATGCAAACGGATCGACAGGTGATGAGCCCATGTCCTATCCCGGAATGGCTCCAAAAAGCCCTAGACTTGTGGGGGATGCAGGGCCGGACAGAGCTCTTGGGGCAGGCAGGTTCAAACGGCCCTGGTGTGAGGCTGGAGCCACAGTGTGGGGACCTTTGGGTACCTGGGTCCCCAGGGGCTCCAGGGGCCCCCTGCACAGGTCCAAGGCCCGCACGGCCCGAAACCTCCGGGCTGGGTCCGAACCCGCGTGAGGGCTCAGAGAAGGGGAGCGAATTTATCTGAAACACGTGCCACGTCCTTGTGAGGGGCTCGTCCCGCCTGCTCCCCACTACCTCAGGGGCCTCCAAGGCCAGCCGGTCGATGGCATCCGGGTCATTCTGCATCTGCTCCAGCTCCTGCAAGGTCTTGTCCCTCAGAGTCTCCATCTCCCCTGTGGACACAGAACGGCAGCCACGTAAGGGACCCACGAGCCCCAACTGGGGCCTGTCAGATGCGGGCTGCAGGGTCCCCGTGCTGACAACACTCTGCAGGGAGGCTCTGGGGGGAGGGCAGGGCCCATCCCCATCTCCAGGGGGACCGAAAAGCTCCCCCCGGCCACCCAAACCGTGAACGGCCCGTACGCGGAAGCTCCGGCCGCCAAAGGAGCAAAACCGTGGCTCCTGGTGGAGCTGGGATAAAGCTCCCCGAGGAGCACAGGGCGAGGCAGAGGCTCAACAGAGCCAGGCAGCCAGGGACCAGGACTAAATTTGGCCCAGGGCCGCCGAGAGCAGGAAGGCCACTATGCCCTCGGGCAGCGTCTATTTCTGTCTGAGCAGAAAGACACGGGCCTTCACACCCCAGCAAGCTTGCTGTCTGGCACCGCAGGCCCCAGTGTCTCACTGCTGGCTCTATTTAGCACGCCACAGCCTCAGGTCTCCGCGCTCCGGGCCACAAACGCGGCCTGTCACAGGCACGTCCTGCTTGGAGCAGGAAGAAAATTACCCAATGAGCCTCTCAGGCAATCAGAAGGAAAGAATTGAGTGACCCAAATAGGACGTCACTCAGCCCCGAGGGACATCAACCGTCTGGGTGACAGAGGGGACACAGCCAGTCCCCAGGCGGGAGACAGCACGGAGCGACTGAGAGGATGAAGACAGACCCACCCGGCACCACCTCCCTCCCGCTAACGCACTCCCTGCATTTATCTAGTTTGTTTTCTTGTTTCTTGTTTCTAATTTGCATTAAAAACCAAAACCAAACCCATTGACATCCAGTCGATCCCCATTCAGAGCGACTCTCATAGGGTTTCCAAGGCTATAAATCTCTACAGAAGCAGACTGCCTCCTCTTTCTCCCGAGAAGCAGCTAGTGGATTCAAACCGCCAACCTTTCGGTTAGCAGCCCAATGCCTTAACCACACACCACGAGAGATTTGCATTAAAACCAAACCACAAAATAACTGGGGCTCTGGTGGTGTAATGGATAAGGCATGTGGCTGCTAACCAGAGGTCAGCGGTTCAAACCTACCAGCTGCTCCATGGAAGAAAGATGGAGCAATCTACTCCCATAAAGATTTACAGCCTGGGAAATCCAATGGGGGTGGTCATTAGGTATCTTTAATGTTGCTTCTGCCTGTTGCAAAGGTCATGCTAGTTTCAAAGGCCCCAGCACTGCAGAATCTAAAGCCCCATGGCCCACTGCAGCGGCACCAGGGCTCAGCAGGAGCGAGCCAACAGAACCACCGTGCTGAGGATGGCGTGCGAGCCGAGAACCCAGCTCACGGCTGTGGGGACAGAACCGCTCCTCCGGGTCTCAGTTTCCGCATCCGAACCAGGAATGGGGTGGCATCTAGAGTCACCAGGAAGATGGAAGAAGACACCGATGACCACCCACTCCCCCACTCTTGTCTGTCAGGACGGTCCTGGTCCCTCCTGGTGCCCCTGCAGCGTCATTAATGGTGCCCCTTTGTAACAGAACTGTCCTGTTTAGGCAGCAAACGACATGGTCACCGTACCGACAAAGTGCTGTGCACACAGTTTTCACCCGATGCACCCACCGTGGGGAGGATGCAGCCCCATCACCCTCCCAGGAAGGGGGCCTCCAGCTGTGTGAGCAGCCTGCCCCCAGAGCCTGGTCAGGGTGGCCCAGGAACCCAGCCCTTCCTGCGGATGCAACTGGGGCAGGGCCAGATCCTGAGAGGCCACGCTCTGCTCGTCGTGTGACAAGGAGGCCACCGGATCCTGAGCAACGCTGCCTCTCCTGATCCCAGTGACCCCTTTGCAGGGGCGCTCTGAGAGGGCAGGGAGTCACGGCCCGCAAACAGCAGAGCCGACATGCACACCTGCACCCTGTCCGCACCTCACTCACCGTGTTTTCCCAAACACCCTGGTCTCAACACAGGGGGCCAGGGGAGCAGAATACGCAAACACCTAGGAGGGAGGAGAGCTCAGGTGGTGGGGTGAGACAGGGAGAGGGACAAGCAGGAGCCTCTGTCTCTTCTCTTCAAGTCCCAGAGGAGGAGCCCTTTCTAGGCCCCTGCTCATGTGGTCAGAAGGGGCCAGTCCCTGGAGAAGGCTATCGTGCTTGGTCAAGTGGAGGGTCAGAGAAAAGGGGAAGACCCTCAACGACGTGGACGGACACAGTGGCGGCCACGATGGGCTCAAGTACAGCAAGGACTGTGAGCACGGCCACGCCCAGGCAGAGTTCATTCTATCGTACGTGGGGTCACTATGAGTCGGAATCGGCTCAACGGCTCCCAACAACAACAACAGCATCACACTAGGGGTCCTTGGGTGGCAGAGAAGGTTTGCATTCAACCATTCAATGAAGGTTGGCAGTTCAAAGTCACCCAGTGGCACTGCGGAAGCAAGCCCTGGTGATCTGCTCCCACAAAGGTTACAGCCAAGAAAGCCCTATGAAGTAGTTCTCCTCTGCCCCATGGGGTCGCTATAAAGTGAACCCACTCAACGGCACTGGGGTGTTTTGTCTTGTTTGGTATCTCACACCTGAGTCACACGGGTGGGACAAGGGGCACAACTTCTGCAGATTCCTGCAACAAGGTGGCTGGTGGGGCGGAAGCCCAGTCCCACCCTCCCACTTACCAGCGGGGCAGCCTCACCCTGGTTACTGAACCTCTCTGACCCCAGGCTCATCATCTGCAAAACAGGTATAACAGCACCTCCCTCACCAGGTGCGTGTGAGTGTTCAACAAGATACTGCAGCAAAAAACCCACTCGCACTCAGGACACTTCTGCTCATGGCAAACCTGTGGTGATTCTGGGGGGACCTGAATCCCAACCTTTCAGTCAGCACAGAGTGTGTTAACCATTTGCAGAGACCCCCCACCTCTGGGACTCCCAGTGAAGGCAAAGCTCTGGCTTAGTGCAAGGCCTGGCCCAGAGAGACAGCTGCTCTGTGAACACTGGTAACTGTTCCTAAGGCCTCCAGCACCCAAGACCAGCTCTGCTCAGGGAGGGACCTCCCCGGAACACGGGGTATGCACACGAGGCAGGTGACCGAGGCGGGTGACCGAGGTGGGAGCACACGCTCCTGAGCCGACGGAATCTTGAGCGTGGGCAGTGGGCCAGGCCCACAATGGCACAGTCAGCAGCTCCACGTGCTCACAGGCTGGGGGTTCCGCGCATCAGGAGGGCCCCAAGCACAGCCACGATTCCCTGGACAGGCGCCAACTCACCACCACTGACCCCCGAGGGGCCACGCATACGGGGCGGCACAGCCTGGAGCGGCAGAACTCAACCCTGTGGATCGCGGCACCCCTGCTCACTCCTGACGACTGGTCTTCCCTTTGATAATCTTCCTCTGGAACGGAGCCCCACCCTGGTTCCCTAGGGCCGCCTTGAATGCCCTGTGGCAAGAGTCCCTGTAACACCTGCCTGGCAGTCTGAGCAACAGCAATGCATTGTAGACAGTGAGGATTCACCCCAAAAGCTGGAGAGATTTCACCCCAAAGTTGGTGATGCATGAAGGCCACCATCTCTCCTAATGAGACCACCCCTCCCTGACTCCAGGTGCCTCAGAACATGGGCCTCACTGGCCATACTCGGGCTTCCACCAGCTCACCAACCTCTCCTCCCAGCAAGCCCAGCCAGGGCTCCTGACATCAGCGGTCACAAGGACTAGCCAGTTCCATGTTAACAGGGGCATCAACGTCTGAGTGTCTGAGGCTGTCCCTCCTCCTATCCTACCTTCTTTCACCAAGGGGATCAGGCTCAGGGACAGCAAAGACAAAACATGGGAACCAGCCCGATTCTCACATACTCATGCATGCAAGAACCGGTCTTGTTTTTACCAAGGTCACCACCACCACCACCACTACCACTCCCTGACCCGCCGTGGCCTTTCTGTCCCGGAAGCTCTCTGCGTCCTTTTCCAGTGCTCAACAGTCACGCCAGGTGTCATCATCCACATGCTCGGGGCCACAGCTGCAGGACAACTGGGAATCCTGCAGGTTCTGGGGTCAGCGAGGGTTCAGAGGACCCGAGAACGAGGCCAGCTGGCTAGGGGCTGGTTCTCCAGCACAGTCCCCTGCTCCCAGCTCCCAGAGAACCCTTAGAAGACTCGCCTGGCAGGCTCTGACTACACAGGCTCGTGGGAGCCGTCAGCCAGACACAGATGCGCTCCTGCAGGCCACAGTGGTTCCCCTCCCACGCAGGAGACTTAGGTTGGGTTTCTGGCCGCTGTACCTCACACGGCTGCCACCCGCTTGTCAGTGGAGGCCTGTGTGTTGCTACGGTGCTGATCAGGGTTCAGCGGAGCTCCCGGACTCAGACGGACTGGAAAGTCAGGCCTGATGATCTCCTTCTGACCATCAGCCAGTGAACACTCTATGGATCATAGTGGTCCGATCCCACTGTGTTCAGGGCACCATGAGTCAGGGGCCGACCCCGGGCAGCAAACAACAACTACACACCCAAGTCTCAGACCCGGCCCAGGACTGGGGTGACAGGCAGGTCACTCCTGAATGGGACAGCCAGCCTCAGGAGGTCCCCACGCACAGCCTGCAGGCCACAGCCCACCCACTCAGAAGATGGGAACTTCCATAGAAATATTCGGGCATCGAGTGCTCTTGAACGATGGGAAGACCTAGCTGCACAGGGCTCCAGTGCCCCGCCTCAGACCCAGGCACAAGGGCTCCCCAGCAAGCGCCAATCCCACCAGGAGGGGCATTTTGAGTTTACCAAACCAGAAACCAAACTCACTGCCATCGAGTCGATCCCGACTCATAGCGACCGCCATCAGGTTTCCAAGGCTGTAAATCTTCACACAAGCAGACTGCCCCGTCTTTCTTCCACAGAACAACCAGTGGTTTAGAACCACCAACCTTTTGGACAGCAGCCTAATGCCTTAACCACTACACCACCAAGGCTCCTTTGAGTTTACAACCCCCTGGGATACACAGATAGGGACAGAAAGTTCTGGAAACCAACAGCAAGGCGCCTGTGGGGAACGTGCACTCTGGTCTTCAGTGATGGAGCTGCAGGTGCTGCGGACGCACCCCAGCCGCCCTCAGAGGCCTGCTACTCAGGAGACCCTTCTTGAGTCCCACAGGCCAAGAGAGGAGGAGGAAGGGTCGCCCAGCTGCGGTGCTGGCCGTCGCTGCCACTCCCAGACAGGGGCCACGGCGAGCAGCACACTCAGAAGAAAAGCCTCCCTCTGAATCGGGACTTCAGAGTCAGCCGTGGGCATGGCGGATGCCTCGGAAGCTCCAGGAGCAGGGCACCCTCATCGTAAAGAAGGTGAGGCCCTGCTAGGACACACCCTCAGGGTAGTCTGACCAGCGGAAATGGGCCTTGTTGGGCCCAGCGAGTTTTAGGTTGAAACGCACTCAGCCACACTGTGGGCTGCAGCACTATTTTTTTTTTTTTCCTAACTCCACCTCCTCTGGTTCCTCATTCAACATCCCTCTTGACTCTACATGCCTATTTCACAGGCTTTGGCAAAATGAAGGCAGAGGGGCCAAGGAGTTTGCCTATGGTGACAAAAGAGGGGATGTCAGACCCAGGATCCACAACCCAAGCTTGACACCCTTCTACAAGGCAGGGTCCACCCTGCTGCCCCCTATTCTCACGGCCTCACGAGGTACCGGTGGCACCTGGAAGAGAGCCACGTGTCCCCATTTCTTCTAGAATGAGGTGAGCTCAGGGCCCCACTCTCAACTGTGCCCAACAGGTGCAGGCATAACATTCTCTTTAGGGACTCAACCTTTCTTACCTGCAAAATGGGTGAACAATCCCTTATGGTCACGTGACTCCTTCTAAAAATCAAAGCCCTCTGCAAACTCTCCAGGAACTAATGCCATCACCTTAGTAAGTAAAGCGAGCCCAGGGCTTAGGTGGCCCTACTTTGGGGATGAAATGAAGCCCAGAGAGAAACAGGAAGGGGACATGCCCAATCCTGCACAGCTGGCTGGGGTCAAATCACCAGCAGCCCCCGTCCTGGTCCTCCCCCAGGACGGTAACTTCGTGAACACCTACGCCTCGTTTGCTGGGTCCTTCCCAGGGTCCATGATGACAGCTCAGGCAGAACTCAACCCTGTGGATCGCGGCACCCCTGCTCACTCCTGACGACTGGTCTTCCCTTTGATAATCTTCCTCTGGCAGAGGTGACAAGCCCGGGCACAGGGGCTGATGACCCGGCTCCCCCATGTGCCACCCTGTGCCAGTTATCTCAGCACTGCCACCTGGGGGAGTGGCTCCTGAAAGTTAATCAGCAGGCCTCTCCTCCTCAGCAGTCTCAGTCTGGAGGCCCCCTGGAAGCCCGTCTGCCATGGGTGACCGCCGTGGGTGACCGCCGTGGGTGACCGCCGTGGGTGACCGCCGTGGGTGACCGCCATGGGCGACGTGGCTGGTGTTGCAAACACTGGTGCCAGAGATTCCAGCATCACAGCAGGACGCAAGCCACCACAGAAGACAAACTGACAGCCAGGTGGCGGGAGTAAATATTCACAGAGCTCTTTCTAGGTGCCAGACATTGCCTTAAATATAAAAGCAAATCCTAACACTCAATGAACCGTTTGTATTAAAAAAGAAACAAACCAAAAAAACCTCACCACAAATCATGGTAAATACAAGATGAGAGGGGCCTTAACAGAGGAGGGGACATGGACTCAGGAGAGGAGAAGTGCACAGCGGGGCAGGGGTGGCTGGGCCAGAGCAGGTGACAGGCAGCTAGCTGGCTGCACAGCACTCACAGGGGCATCAAGACAACACCTTTCTGGGGCGATACCATCAACTCAAAGGGACGAAATCATCTCAGAGTCATCTGATGGGAACAAGACAGGAGGAGCAAGGCGGGGGCTGACGGACACACGCCCCCACCAAAGAGAGAAAATGGCACTTCGATCCCTCACTAACAAGCCCGGGAAGGAAAAAGGCCTCGCCTCCTTTCCTCCCTCCCGCCTCTCCCCTCCCTCCCTCCCGCCCTCCCTCCCTCCCCCCTCCCTCCCCTGCTCTCTCCTCTTTATTTGGGTTGTGTTTTCTCTGCCACTTTCCTCTCCACCAGCAGTCACACACCCAGCAGCCTGTAGGCCAGGAAAGCAGGTCAAGGGCCAGCCATGTGGGTGGGGTGGGTGGGGAGCCCGGGAGGGTCCCCTGCAGGGCCCAGCTCCAGACACCTCCTGCAGATAAGGAGGCGCTGGCTCTGGTGGACCAGACCCACTGGTTCTTCCAGATGTGTGGTGACGCACCCCATATACCAATTCAAAGTTGTAAAAAAACACTGAGTGAGCTGCAGCTTGTACCTTCCCTTCCAGGGACGGCAGATTCTACGGAAAAGGGGACCGAGGGGGCAGGTGACAAAGGCATTTCACAAAAGCCAGCGCACCCTGCCTTGACACAAAGCAGCGCAGCACACACAAGCACCAATCAGAGCCAGGGACGGAGGTCTCCAGGTGTGGCCCCAGGGTGCTCCAGACGTGCCTGACCAAGAGGGAGGGGAGAACGAGGCTGCCTGCCCTCTCTCCCTGCTGCATTACTTGGAACCTTCACTGGCACGTGCCTTGAACGTGGGGAACAGGATCATGGAAGATCGTGAGGCCCAAAGGCCAATGCCGGCCTGGGGGATCCAGCCAGGGACTGCTCCGTGGCTGGAAGCGGAGGAGGAAGCCTGGGGGTGGAGGGGACGCTGAGAAGAGCGCAAACACAGGGCGGCCTCCTGCCCCATTCCTAAGGGGGGGCAGGCACATGGATGGTTCTTGCTCAATGAGGAAAACTTTGCCGGGATCATTCAGCCCAAAAACAAATCGCTTCAAATGACTCAGAGTTCCCATGCAGAGATAAACTCAGGGCAAAAAGAAAGTGAAGACAGACAAGGAAATGCTTTGCAAAGCAGCAAGGGCGCTGATGAGAGCAGGACACTGTCCTGGATCACACATGGGCCCCACCCCTAAAGTTTAAGCCAGTCTTCCCTGCCCCCTCCTTCTCTCTCTCTCTCTCTCTCTCTCTCACACACACACACACACACACACACACGGATGCACAGGGAAGCAGCACAGAACTTGGGGTCAGATCTGTACTTTGGCTCCACAGCCCTTGAACCCACCTTGGGGGATGGCTACATGGCCCAGACAAGCTAACAGCCCTGGCGGTGTTTTGCGAATGCCTCAGCATGGAAACAAGTATTTCTTATTCTGGCCCTGGGCGGCAAACTGATGGTTGGGGGGCACTCCTAGGGCCCCTGAATCAAACAAGTGACTGCTATTGTTGAATCCTACCCAGACTGAGTAAGGCGGGTCCAGCCTCAGCTGGTACCCAGACCCTGGGAGCTAATGCGCACGGGCTCCCATCAACGCTCCTTCCTGCCACCAGCCAGTGCTTCTTTGCCAACTACCTGGAGCCTGGGATCCC
>NW_006921717.1:8161600-8168797 GCF_000298275.1 Orycteropus afer afer | reverse complement strand
GGCTGGAACCTGTTCCATGTCACAGCAACACACAAGCCTCCACTGATGGACGGGGATGGCTGCCCGAGGGACACCGGCCAGGAACTGGGCAGGGTCTCCTGCACAGAAGGTGAGAATTCTACCCCTGAACCACCAATGCCCGGCAGCATTAATTCACACCCCCTCACACCTGACTGTGGTAAACTGCTGCCGACAACCACCCCAGGCCCCCCAGGTAGGTGTGATGGCAGACAACAGTCAGCTCTAAGAGCAGGCCCCCGAGGGACTCAAAGGGTGTGGCTTTCTGAGACAGGCTCCAAACACACCTGAACCAAAGTCCCCAAACATAAGCCTGCGAGTACATCTGCAAAGGGAACGTCAATCTCCCAGGAGAAGGAAACCAGAGTTTCTACATAAATATTTACACAAGGACCTAATGGCTCTTCAGGGCCAGTGAAAACCTGGATGTGACGCCCCTCTGCCCAGAAGCAGGAGCCCCAGGATAGATACATGGAACCTGTTCACAGTGCTAAATGCGGGGGTACCCAGGAGTGACAGACTGGGTTTCTCCACCCCCTGAGATGTACGTCCCCGTCAGCTCTAACATCCTATTACCGAGGTTTCTCTATTCATTTGTTCCAAAGTCTCTTAAAGCAACCACTCATCCCTGCCCTTCCACAAACTCCTAGCTGTCTTCTCCCTCCGTCTCGCACCATCCTTTCCAGCAGGGGGCAGTCTCCAGCAGTCCAACCGGCCAGTACAGGAAGCGTCAGCCTGCCCCACTGGCCTGGCACTCCCAACT
This sequence comes from Orycteropus afer afer, assembly GCF_000298275.1. Classification (NCBI taxonomy): domain Eukaryota; kingdom Metazoa; phylum Chordata; class Mammalia; order Tubulidentata; family Orycteropodidae; genus Orycteropus; species Orycteropus afer. Next base: position 8,168,016 of record NW_006921717.1, on the reverse strand, counting down.
CAGTGTTCTAAAATTTTTCAACTTCTTTATTTTATGCAAGACAGTTCCCCGCTACCCCCCGCCCCCGCAATGAAACATTTACACCGAACTCGCTCCAATGCAGAGAGCAAACCACACAGCACTGCTCTGGGGGGAGGGCTGGGGGTAGCCCCCCACCCGCCGCTAGCTCAGTCTCTAGGAGCACCCTCCCAGAACAGAGTTTGAAGGCCGTGCTCCCTTGGCCTCTGCCAATCCCAACCCGATCCAGCCCCTGACACCCCTGTGCAGGTCTCCCGTCCTGTGCCCCCAGCTGTGATGCCCGAGGGTTCTGCAGGCAGCAGCAGGCGGGTCAGACCAGGCTGTGCCAGCTGCTGCTCAGCGCCGGTCCCCAAGCCCCAGCCCATCTGGGAAAGAGTAAAATGACAAGAGGAAGCACAGCTAACTGCAGAGCACTCACGACGCTCTGACGCACGGGGCCCTGGGCCAGGTGCCTAGTGACTGACAGGCCTCACGACAGACCTCCGCGGTCTCTCCTAAGGGTTTCCTCATTTTACTGATGAGAAGACTGACCGGCCCGGTCTAGCAATGGGGTTGGTTTGGTTTTTTGATTATCTAATATATTATTTCACATCCAGGACTCGGGACAGCACTCTCTCTCCTCAACAAATAAAACCAGGTGCCGTTGAGATGACGCTGACTCATGATGCTGACTCGTGGCGACCCCGTGTCAGAGTAGAACGGCGCTCCGCTGGGTTTCCGACGGCGGACTTGTTCTCAAAGGAGCTGGGCAGGGCAAGCCTTTCTCCCCAGACACCTCTGGGGGACTTGAACCTCGCACCTTTTGGTTCACAGCAGAGAGCACCGATGTTTCTGTCACCCAGGGACCTCACGTGCCACAAAGCCAAGTACCATAAACACTGCGCTTTACTAGCCTCTCAGGATAAAGTCCTCAGCAGCCCGCAGAGTGGGACAAGGGTACCAGGAGCGGGGGACCCTTCTCAGCCCCTGAGACCTGAAGATCTGCAGGGGAAGCCCACAGTCTAGAAGGTGACAGCCCTGTGCGCTGCTGGGAAGTGGGACCCAGGCCGGTCATTTGGTCTTCCGGACCTCAGTTCTTCCCTACGCAAGGCTGAGTCCGCCTGGAGTCTGCAGCCTGGCCCTCAGGCAGGGTTCCACCCACGGTCCCACCAGCTCTCACCCTCAGCCGGCCCGCCCTCTGTAGCTCCGGCTCTTCTCCTGGGGACTCTGAGGAGACAGGGAAGGATCAACAAGGCAACACACTGAAAGCTGGGTGCACTCAGAGCAATGGCTGATGGCCAGGAAGCCGGTTATGGGATAAGTAGCCTGTTGCTGAAATGTCCAGACAGCAAACAAATAAATAAATCAAACCCAACACTTATTAAAGCCTGTTTCTTCTCTGGTCCTGGCTCTGATTTTATAAAAAAAGAAAAAATGTACACTACTTTACCCCAAACTTGCAATTGTTTCTCTTCTGGCCCAACTCTTCAGATACCTGAAGAACTATATCATCTGTGGCTGTCAGTCCCCCACCCCCATCCCACATGCTCTAATCTGCACAGGGCATGCTGATTCAACCATCCCTTTAGGAAGGCTTGAGATTAAGGTCAAGGCCAGGACACACTCAGGCCAACTATCCAGGAGGTGGTTAAGGGGCCACACAAGGTTAGCTGGACTGTTCCAAGTTCAGATGAGGCGGCTTGCTGTCGCTGCTTTTCAGCCACCCTATGTGGGGTGACATGAGGTGGGGTACCTGCTGGTGGCAAGTCTCAGCCTATGGACACCTGGGTCTCAGAGTGTCATAAACTCCGTGACAGGTGTCTGTGGAGCCACAGATAGACAACCCCAAGCCAGGCCCTCCTCAGATGTACGCGAGTTCAGGCAGGAACCCGCTGTGCTGGTGCTCCTGAGACCACCCCCAGGTTCAGTAATCTGGACACAGGACTCACAGCATATAGTTCTGCTCAGGCTAAGATTTATTACGGCAAGAGAATATGAAGGGGAAAACCATGGGGCAAAGTCCAGGGGAAGCCAGGTGAATGCTCACGGAGTCCTCCCAGTGCACTCACGAGGGAAACACGTAATGCCTCCAGCAACAAGTGTGACAACACATGTGACATGCTGGCTGCCAGGGAAGCGCAGCAGCGAGTCTGCATCCTGAGCTTTTACTGGGGGCTGTCACACAGACACCCTGGGCCTGCAACGTACCAAAATTCCAGGCTCCCAGAAGGAAAGCAACGGTCCAGCAGAGTGTAGGCACAGTAAGCACTCTTATCAGCGAACGGCAGGAACCCTCCTGCAATCCAGTTCTCAGACGCCAGCCAAGGGCCAACCTCATTGCTCCAGTGAGAAGGTGAGCTCCCAAGGGCACCACCTGTACCTCATTCATTTCTGTGTCCCAGCACCAAGGTCAATGCCAAGTACAGGTGACAGAATGCAGTGTTGCCATTCCTGCACCATCTTCATGATCTGCCTAGAGAGAATTCACAGTGAACGGGTACCCAGGAGGAGCCCAAGAGTCTCCCCAAGTTGAAGAGAAGGAGTTGGGAGTCCTGGGAGCCCAAGGTAGCCAGAGTTCACAGGGCAGAGGTCAGAAAGATGACAGCTTTACAGAGAGAGAACCCTGGAAACCTGCAGAGGGTCTCGCTTCAGTTTTGAGCTCGGCACTGATCAGCACTAGTACGTAAGAACACAACCAGTGATCCCCAAAAACTCCTGCCCCCAGGTAATCTTTAAACCTTTAAAGTTTTTAAACCTTTAAGGTTTAAAGAAAGCAAAAATATCCCCTGAAGTCTTCTTCAAACCAACAGTCTAGTTTAACTAGTAAGGAGCATGTGCCCTGAGCACTGTGCTTTCTTAAGAAGTATCATATGGGATCAAACTGACAACAGCAACTCTAAAGATCAGATAGGAAACTAAGGGAGCCATGAGCTTACGGTGATGAGGGAAGAACAATTCTGAAAGGGAGGGGGGAATGGCTGCACAATTCAAAGACTGTTATCAGTATCCCTGAGTCATACATGGGGAAACCGCTGAACTGGTGTATGTTCTGTCGTGTCATTCTCAACAATGACAAAAACAAAATAAATGATAACAAATAAAACTACCTGTGGCCAAAGAAAAAAACACCTAAAATGATTCAAGAAGAGTAATTTTTGGAGCTCAAATTGAGCCAAGAATAGCTTTGTGTTCCCACCAGCCAGAGTGGAGAGACTTCATAACCCAGACAACTATGGCGGAGTACCAAGAAGTGCCTTGATCCAATAGCAGGGATAGAGTATCCCTGGTCTAAGCTACTCTGATCCTTTAAGAGCAAGCCTTAAAGCCTGAAGGATCAAATTGGTTTCCAGTAACCTAACTGTACTCCAAAACAAAGCCAAGAATATTTATGTTGTTGTTTGCCGTCAAGTTGGAACCGAGTCATAGAGACCCCTCCTTGGGTTTCCAAGGCAGTGTCACTACGGAAGTAGATTGCCCAACCTTCCTTCCGAGGAGTGGCTGATGGGCTTGAACCGCCAGCCTTCTGGTTAGCAGTCAAGTGCCTTATGCACTATGCTACCAGAGTAAGGCAAAAATATCCAGCATCCAATAAGGTAAAATTCACAACATCTGCCATCCAATCAAGACATGCCAAGAAAATAAGGCAGATATGAAGAGAAAACGCAGTTGGCAGGAGCAGACCCCCAAATTATACAGATGACACAATCAGTACACAGGACATTGAACCAGTCATTACAGCCATAGATCATATATTCACAAAGCTACAGGAAGGACTGAGCACATTAAGTGGAGACGTGGAAGATATTTAAAAAAAAAAAAAAAAAAGGATCCTAATCAAATCTGTGGAGATAAAAATTACAATGTCTGAGATAGAAAGTACATTACACACTACAGAAGAGAAAATGAATGACCTAGGAGATATGAACAACAGAAACTGCCCGAAACAAACCATCATGAGAAGAAAACATGGACAGAGCATCCAAGAACTGTTGAAGAACTTCCAGCACTTCACCACAAAGTCATTTAAGGAATTACTGGCTGAAGTATTTCAAATCCGGTGAAAACTATAAACCCACAGATCCAAGAAGCTCCACTAAGCCCAAGCACAAGAAGCATGAAGACAGTCTCCACCAGAGCACATCATAATTCAGTTGCGTAAAAGCAATGATGAAACAAAAGCAGCCATGGGGCAGGGAAGTGGGGGGGACAACACATTGCAAACAGAGAAACAAACGTAAGAACAACAGCAGATTGCTCATCTAAAACAATGCGAGCCAGGAGACAATGGGGAAACATCTTCAAAGTACTGAAAGAAAAAACAAAACAAAAAAACCAAACCCACGGCCACTGAGGGGATTCCAACTCACAGTGACCCTGTAGGACAGAGTAGACCTGCCCCATAGTTTCCAAGGCTGCAAATCTTTATGGAAACAGGCTGCCACATCTTTCTTCCACAGAGTGGGTGGTGGGTTCAAACTGGAGACCTTTTGGTACGCAGGTGAATGCTTTAACCACTGTTCCACCAGAGCTCCTTAAAAAAACAGTAAAGCCTTGTTGTTCTACACGCAGGGAAAGTAACTTTCAAAAACAAAGGCAAAATAAAGACGTTCTCAGACGTCCAAAAACAAAATTTCAGCAGCGGCAGCAGCAGAATGCTACAAAGAATGTTCCAGGGAGTCCTCCAGTGGGAAGGAAAACAACCAGATGGAAACCGGAATGTACACAACGAAGAGCACCAGAAATGATAAACACAATGAGCAAACAGAAAAGACGCTTTCTTTCCTTTTCACTCTACACAAGCTAACCGTTTAAAGTAAAACTAACAACATACCACAGGATTTATAACATATATGGAAACAAATGTGTGACAACAACAGCACAAAGGCCAAAACTGAAACCAAACTCTGCCATAGAGTTGATTCCAACTCACAGAGACCCCCATTGGGTTTCCAAGACTGTAAATCTTTATGGAAGTAAATTGCCTCACCTTCCTCCTGCGGAGCAGCTGGTGGATTTGAACTGCCAACTCTCTGGTTAGCAACCAAAATGCCTTACCCACTATGCCATCAGAGCTCCTGAGTACAAAGGCCAGTAGGGAGGAAATGGCAGTATGCAATTTTAAGGTTACGTAAGGTGGTATAATAGACTGTGGTAAGTGAAAGATGCATACTGTAAACCTCAAAGCAATCACCAAGAAAGAGCTGGGGAGGGTGGGGCAGTGGTAGCTCAGTGGTAGGCGTCTGGCCTTCCACGCAGGAAGACTGGGTTTGAGTCCCCTTCCATCGGTGCAGCCTTGCATGTTTGTTGCTATGATGCCAAACAGGGTTAGGTGGGACTTCCAGCCTAACACAGATTAGGAAGAGATCTACTTCCACAACCTCAGCCAGTGACACCCCTACGGACCATAACATTCCAATCTGCAACAGATTGTGGGGATAGTGCAGCTCAGGGGGCCCAGCCCAGGCCCCAGGCGCCCCACCTGTCAGGCTCAGCTAAACCAAAATAAACCTGTTGGACACACAAACCAGTGAAAGCAGATAAAGGGGAGAGAAACAGAGTGGAAGGGTGCACTTGCTAAGTAAACATGCCTTTAAAGCTTGCAAAACCTCAGAGAATGTTGCCATCATAGAGGTCTCCCTGCTAGGATGCAACCAGCTGGGAAGAAACTGGAAGCTTCTGAAAAATCCAGATGCTGCAAAACAACTGCTAACAGAATATTCACACACAGAGAACCATCTGGATTGAGACAAGGTCTTCAATGACCTCATGCTGTCAGCCTGGAAAAACCCTAGTGCTACCAGCCAGCAGGGTCTAGAAGTGATTCATATGGCTGATACCCTAATGCCCTTTCAACCACCAATGAGAAAAATTCAAAGCAGATAAGCTAGAAGGAACAAGAATTCTTCAACAGCATTTCAATGCCAGGCTACCGGGGCCCCCGCAAACCTACAAAGTTTAAGGTACTGCTTTCCAAACTTGCCTTGCAGTAAGACTCACCCTGTGCCCACAGCCAGCTACCCGGAGGGAGTGAGCAGTGGGACCTGTGGGCTCAGGACCATGGTCGCGGGGGACATCAAGCTCAATTGGCATAACATGCTACACAAAAACATTGTTCTACATCCTACTTTGGTGAGTAGTAGCTGGGGTCTTAAAAGCTTGCAAGCGCCCATCTACATGTAACAATGGGGCTCTCCTCATCCAGAGCAAAGAAGAAAGAAGAAAACCAAAGACTCATGGTAACAATTAGTCCAAGGAACTGGTACACCATGCGATCCTCAGCCTATACGACTATGAGACCAGAAGAACTAGATGGTGCCCAGCTACCACTGTCAATCACTCAGAGGGCAATCTATGTAGGAGATCCTGGGTAAAGTGGGAGAACAATGTGGAACAAAACTCAAAATCATAAAAAAAAAAAA
>NW_006921717.1:8151267-8161149 GCF_000298275.1 Orycteropus afer afer | reverse complement strand
ATCCAACTCCATGGCAGTGGGGTTTTTTGCCATGAAACAAAGTATATGTGAACTGCTTTATGGAAAATGAATTTCCTGTAAACTTTCAACCAAATCACAATAAAAATTAAAAAAAGAAAAAAGAACCACCCTGTGCACTTGTTAAAAATACAGATCTCCCATACCCTCCAGAGGGTTTGAACCAGGTTCTCCTGCGGTGGGGCTCTATACTTTTAACACACATCACAGATGACTTTTAAGGTCCAGCAAGTTTGGAAAACTGTTGTAAAGGCATCAGAGAGGCAGGATCACAGACTGGGAAGCTCATTAGCTTTGAAGTGAGGCCAGATGGTTAAAAAAAAATGCCAACTCAGCCACTTACTACTGGCTCTGCGACTCTCGCCAGGTTACCTAACACCTCACTCCCTTCATCTGTAAAAATGGTATCACTACCTACCTGGAAGCGTGCTGGGAATTCAGTACATTCACAAAGCCCCCTAGGACAGTGCCCAGCCCATGACAGCCAAGCAATGAATGCAAGCTATTGCTACCTGTAAAACACCCCTGAGCTGCTCAGAAGAAGTCTAGAATGAATGTTCTCTACCTAATGGAAAGGGCAAAGGCACAGAGCCAGATTTCCAAGCTAATCTAGGAAAAAAGCTTTTCTGGGCACCATGACCAAGACTCTCAAAATTCAGAGTCCAGGATTTCAGCCTCACAGCCCTCACTCCCAACCAGAAGCAGAGGGTTCCGGCCTGTGCAGGGTTGCAGCTTTGGAGAACAGCTCAAGAAACCAGTTTTTCCTTCCCAAGTCGCTCTGCCCCTGCCACCTCCAGCTCTCAGAGTTGGATGGCAGCATCCTGGGTGTATCAGCAGGAAACAAGAGCTACTGAATTAGAGGCATGGAGCCAGTGAAGGAGTGGGGAAGTGGGAAAGGCCTGAGGCAGCAACCAGAGCACTGGGATACAGCTGAAACTGGGACTGGAAACTTTCCAGGGCTGAAGACAGACATTCCTAGAGTGAGTGCTCCCAGCCAAGGCACACTGAGAGCACTGAGTGTGCTAGAGGCTGGCACCCTGAGGCGAAGAGCCCACTCCCTTCGAATCCCCAGCACAGTGCCCAGCGGGAACTCCTTGCCCCACTTACACAGAGGGCAAAGCACCACCTCACCCACTGGTGAGAGGAAATGCTGACAGGAGCCAGTCTCGTGCTGGGTATATATGCCCACTGCCCTTTGGACACTGAGGGTCCAGGGGTAAGGGCTGACCAGTGTTGCTGGGTAATGCACGTCTGGGTCCACAATGAGAACGAGGATAGACCAGCAGACAGGCTGGAACGAAAAGGGTACACATCGGGCAGGGAGTCAAAATCGGAGTCTTCGACCCCAGCTTTGCCACCGGCCTTCCGTGTGTCCTCTGGCAAATCAGATGCCATTCTTGGGCCTCACTTTCCCCATCTGTACAATGGGCGAACCAGCTCTACAAGCCCCAGAACAGTAACCAGTAAGAGACCTAAGAGTGAAACCCAAGAGTGAGGTGAGGGGCTGAAGAGGGGCAGAAGCGGGGCTGGAGATGCGACCTGCGAGGGATCCGGGGCGGTGCGCCCCGCGCTGCCCTCCCTCCCCGAGGTGCAGCGGTACCGGCCCCTCTCGGTGTGTTGTCACGCGTCCTTTGCGCCCAATCACCGGCCTCTACCGGCCATTGCTAGCGCCACCCCCCACCTCGTCCTCGGTCCCGCCCGCCTGCAGCGAACTAGGACCCTCCCCAGCCCCGCTCACCTGCTGGGGCCGCTGTCGCCACCGCCACCACTGCTTAAACCACAGCTGTCGCCCACACTTCCGGGGTCTACGAGGCCCGCCCCCTTCGCCGGATGTGACACCCCTCCAACGTCCGGGCGCCCGGCGCGCGGCCTACACTAGTCGGCCCGCTACCACGACGTTGGGGGCCCAGTCCTGCCAGCCTCTAAGTGACCAAGACACCGCCCCCCCCACACACACACACACACACTCGAGGCTGCTCAGGATCACACCCCACGGGAGATCCCACGAGACCCATCCCGCGAGCAGCCGGCGTGCCGCCCCTACAGGCCTATGGCCACGCCCCCAAGGGAAACACCGCCCACTGGGCGGAGGCCCAGGTCCCTGGACGAGTACGCCTGCGCATTCCTTCGGCTACCAGCTTGCTAGTTTCTCAGCTTCATAGAGCTTGAGTTTGAGGAGGCGGGGGAGCTTCTGAAAGGGGTTTGAGTGGGAACGAGTGGAATCTCGGCACCTAGGGAGACCCTAAGTGGACAGAGCTCGGCCTCCGGATCCTCTCGCCAACTAAACGCTCATTTCCTTTACACAGCTTGGCTACAGGACTGGAGTGACCCGGACCTAAGGTCCCCTGGCGAACACCTGTGCCTGTCGGTCTGGCTCTGACTGGAAGGCTCCTCACAACTCTGAGCAGTTTCCCCAAAGGTAACCTGTTTGGCAAGGCCCTAGATTACACTTCTATCCGGGTTGTCACGGTGGTGTTAGTCTTTAAGGAGACATCTTTGCTATTCAGCACTTGAAAGAGGTCTTTTGCAGCAAATTGGCCCAATGCTATACCTCATCTGATATCTTGACTGTTCCTTCCATTGGTGTTGATTGTAGAACCAAGTGATATGAAGTCGTTGACAACTTCAGTCTTTTCTCCATTTATCATGGTGCTGCTTATTGGTCCAGTTGTGAGGATTTTTGTTTTCTTTATATTGAGGTGTAATCCATACTGCAGACTGTAGTCTTCAATCTTCATCAGTAAGTGCTTCAGGTCATCCTCACTTCCAGTGAGCAAAGTTGTGTCCTCAGCGTATCGCAGGTTGTTAACGAGCCTTCCTCCAATCTTGATGCCATGTTCTTCTTCACAGAGTCCAGCTTCTCTGATTATTTGCTCACCATACAGATTGAGTAAGTATGGTGAAAGGATACAACCCTGACCTACTCCCTTCTTGATTTTAAACCATGCGGTGTCCCCTTGTTCTGTTTGAACAGCAGCCTCCTGGTCTGTGTACAGGAGTTATGTAGCTGGTATCATCCACAGACAGAATGAAACACAGTCCCATCTTGCGCCTTCCTCATGTTCATTGCTATGTTTGAGCTCACCATTGAGCTACTGTGTCAGTCCATCTCCTTAAGGGTCTTCCTCTTTTTTGCTGACCCTTAATTTACACAGCGTGATGTCCTTCTCCAGGGACTGGTCCCTTCTGATAACGTGTCCATAGTTCATGAGATGAAGCCTTGCCATCCTCACTTCTAAGGAGCATTTTGGCTGGACTTCTTCCAAGACAGATTTGTTCCTCCTTCTGGCAGTCCATTGTAGCTGTTGGGGGCCACCAGACTTCCTTTGTTGCTGTTCCTAGGTGCCATCACGTCAGTTCTGACTCATAGCGACCCCGCGTACAACAGAATGAAACATTGCCTGGTCCTGCGCCATCCTCACGATTGTTGCTATACTTGAGCCTATTGTGGTAGTCACTGTGTCAACCCACGTCATGAGGGTCTTCCTAAACTGACCCTTTGCTTTACCAAGCATGGTACCCTTCTCCAGGGACTGGCCATTCCTGATAATATGACCAAAGTACAAGAGACAAACTCTCACCATCCTTCATTCTAAAGAGCATTCCATCTCTTCTTCCAGGACAGATTTGTTCATCTTTCTGGTAGTCCACAGTATATTCAATATCCTTCGCCAGCACCGTAATTCAAATGCATCAATTTTTTCTTCTGTCTTCCTTATTCATTGTCCAGCCTTCATATGCATATGAGGTGACTGAAAATACCATGGCTTGGGTCAGGCACAGCTTAGTCTTCAAAGTGACATATTTGATCTTTAACATTTCAAAGAGGTCTTTTGCAGCAGATTTGTCCAGTGCAATACATTGTTTGATTTCTTGACTGCGGCTTCCAAGGGCATTAATTGTGGATCCAAGTAAAATGAAATCTTTGACAAATCAGTCTTTCCTCCACTTACCATGATGTTGCTTATTTGTCAGTTGTGAGGTTTTCTTCATGTCGAGGTAAGGAACTCTGGTGATGCAGTGGCTAAAATATTTGGCTGCTAATCAAAAGGTTGACAGTTCAAACCCACAAGCTGCTCTGTAGGAGAAAGATGAGGCAATCTGCTTTTGTAAAGATTTTACAGCCTTGAAAACCTCATGGGGCAGTTCTACCCTATCCTATCACGTCACTATGACTAGGAATCAACCTGGTGGCACTGGGTTTGGTTTGCTTTATGTTGAGGTATAACCTGTACTGAAGGCTGTAGCCTTTGAGCTTCATCAGTAAGTGCTTCAAGTCTTCTTCACTTTCAGCAAACAAGGCTGTGTCATCTGCATGTTGCAGTTTGTTAATGAGTCTTCCTCCAATCCTGATGCCACATTCTTCTTCATATAGTCCAGCTTCTCAGATTATTTGCTCAGCACACATATTTAATAACTATGATGAAATGATACAACCCTCACACACACCCTTCCTGATTTCAAACCATGCAGTGTCCCCTTGTTCTGTTCAAAATACTGCCTCTTGGTCTTTTACAGGTTCCTCATGTGCACAATTAAGTGTTCTGGAATTCCCATTCTTCACAGTGGTTTCCGTAATTTGTTATGTTCCATGTGGTCAAATGCCTTTGCACAGTCAATAAAACACAGATAAACATCTTTCTGGTATTCTCTGTGTTCTGGTTACCTAGTGCTGCTCTGACAAGAATATACCACAAATGGGATGGCCTTAACAAACAGGTGTTTATTCTCTTACAGTTTGGAGGCTTTAAGTCCAAGTTCAAAGTGCCAGGCTCTAGGGGCTGTATGAAAGCCCCTCAACCTTGGGGTCCAGCTCTGCCTCCTGCTCCCAGCCCACTGGAGCTAGAGGCATTTCTTCACTCAGACAGCTGCTGGCCTCTGAGGCTGACAAACCCAAGGTTGACAAGTAAAAGGGCACCGTCTCAATGTTACCAAACCATATGGCAGGCCATTAATTTAAGTCCATTGTAAGTCCCAAGGTCTGCAGAGTGTGGCAGGCTGCTGAACAATGACATGGCTACATGCAGGGTCCAAGCGTGCCAAAAGCTGGAGACCATTCCCAAAGCTGCTGCTTAATACGGGAAGCAGACCAAATACACAAAGCAGCTACTCAGCTGCTTGTGGTAGATCCTACCATGGAGTTGATTGCCAGTCTCATCATGGGGAATAACTACCACCAGCTGCCCAGCCACTCAACCAAGCCCAGCCAAGTTGATACACAAACATAACCACCACACTGTGTTTTCAGCCAACATCTGACATCAGCAATGATATCCCTCATTCCACATCCTCTTCTGAATTCATCTTCTGAATTTTTGGCGTTCCCTGTTTATGTTCTGCTGCAACTGTTTTTTAATTATCTTCAGCATAATTTTAGTTGTGTGTGTTTTTAATGATACTGGTTGACAATTTTCACATTCTGTTGGAGCCCCTTTCTTTGGAATGAAGTGTCCATCTCTTTCAACCAGTTGGCCAGGTATCTGTCTTCCAAATTTCTTGGCATAAATGAGTGAGCACTTCCAGTGTTGCATCCATTTGTCGAAACATCTCAATTGGTATTCCGTCAGTTCCTGGAGCCTTGTTTTTCATGAATGCCTTCAGTGCAGCTTGGACTTCTTCCTTCGGTTCTTGATCATGTGGTACTTCCTAAAGATTGACAGCCTTGGAAACTCTGTGGGTGTTCTACTCTATCTTCTAGGGTCTCTATGAGTCGGAATCAACTTGATGACAGTGGGTAGGTGGGATCCCAGCCTCCCTTGAAAACAGGTATGTCTAGGGGTGGATTAACCCATAAGCACAGTTATACTGGCTTGCATTGAACAAGGTACCCCATGAGCTTCATTGTGTTTCCTTGCTAATCTGTAATGAGCAATTTCACCATGTCTTTGATGTGCTGCGGGACAAGGGAAATTGGGCACTGCTGATTGGTGGGAAGGCACAACTGGATCTGCACATGCCTTGCTCATTGGGTGGCCCAGCCCTGGGTACGGCTTTATGACTAAGTGCCAATAATGAGATATAAGTGGAAGTGAAGTGTGCAATTCTGAGACTTGTTTAAAAGGAGAGTGTGCCCTTCTCCCTCCCTTCCTTCCTCCCTGCTGGGTGGAATGTGAACATGATGGTTGGAACTAAAGCAGCCATCTTGAACTCTGAGGTGACCATGGGAACAGAGGAGCCTGACACCCTGCAGCACCATGACACTTCTGATGCCACCTCTGGCCTTTTGCATGAGGGGGAAATAAACCATCTGTTGTATGTCACTGTTGTTTTGGGTTTTCTGTCACTGTGCCCTTTAGGTCTGAGATTGCACTTCTGGAAAACTCTCTTGTACCCACAAGACTGGTAACTGTTCCCTGGCTTATTCTTGATACATGCCAGGCTTCCCCCTTCCCTATCATCGACAACATTTTCCTGTAATTGATCACTTACACCCCTTGGCTAGCCTAAAGACAGGCAGAGAATCTATGTTATATATCATTTGATCCTAAAGCTCACAACCTGTGACTGTGACAGAAGCAATGATTCCACTGAGGGTGTTAAGGGAACAAGACAAACTGCTGTGTGCCAAGTCATCGTATAAAGAGGGCCATCCCTGCTCAGTAACCAAAGGTGGGGATTAGGGCAAAGGAGGGAGGGAGAGAAAGTTGCAGGGAAGTCAGGCCGCTGGAGGCAGGCAGCACTGGAAAAGGTGCTCCTCCTGCCTCCTGTTTCCTTCTCGTTTTCACTTCTGGCTCCTTTCAGCTTCAGCTCTAGCTCCATCCTCTCCAGTCCTGGTCTCCTCCCATCACTGGCACCTATGTCCCCACATAACATGCCTCAATTATACCCAATTCATTCATATCCAGTGACCCTGAATATGCAAAAACAAAGAAAGGACATTACAGGCACAAATGTTGTTGTTGTTAGTTGCTGTTGAGTGGCTTCTGACTCATGATGATGCCACATGAGCAGGTAGGACTGCTCTATAGAATTTTCAAAGCTGTGACCTTTCAGATGCCCATCTTCCAAGGCTTCTCTGGGTGGATTTGAACCGCCAACCTTTCAGCTAGCAGTCAAACCCTTAGCTGTATGCATTACCCCACAGACACAAATAGCAGCTCCTTACAGGTTTCTCTCATTCATTCATTTGTTCATGAATTCCACATGCATGCAAGAATTTGCTACTCCTGCTAAGAGCTGAGCATACAGACAGAGACACTGTCTCCAACTGCATGACCCTCACAATCTTGAGTAGGATTCGAGAGGAACAGAGATATTCCCATCTCAAGGTATCTCAGTTTTTCAAGAAAATTTGAGTGGGCTCAAAATTACAAATAAAAAGATCAGACTTACTGGTCTGATAGAGACTGGTGAAACTCCTGAGACTATGGTGCCTAGTCACCTTTCAGGCCTGAAACTGAACTCACTCCCATGCCTTAACTTCCAGACAAACAAGAGAAGGTCTACAAGGTGAACAGTTACAGCAAGTAGTACACTCCTTAGAGCAGTCAACCATGGGAGATGAGAAGGGCAGCATTTGCACAGAAAGAAAGCTCAGAGGGCACAGGACTGCACAGGAAAGAAGGACACAGGGAAGAGGTAACCGCAGGGAGGAAGTGGGAAGAGAGCTGTTACATTGTGGGGATTGTAATCAATGTCGTGAAGCAAAATGTGTATGAACTATCAAATGGAAAATGAATTTGCTCTGTAAACTTTCACCCAAATCACAATTTAAAAGAAAAAGAAAATTTGGGAGCAAAATACTCACTCAACATGTTTTCCCCCGTCCCCTGCTTTACAAATGGGGGCTTTTGTTTTGTTTTTGTTTTTGTTTTGTTTTGTTTGTTCAGCTGCTTAGTTCTAGGTCTTATACTGGTTGAATGGATGGAGAAGCCATGCGAATAGAAGTGGGGGGAGTAGACAGGTTAGGGTCAGACATAACAAAGATGAGAGGGTTGAGAAGCTCCGGCACTGAGGGAGACTTAGGTTGAAGAGCTGTTTTTAAAGAAAGTGTAGTCAGGTGGTACGTCCAACGCCCTCTTTGGTCTCCAGGAGATCTTAGTGAAGAGTGCTTTTTCCCTAACCCTGGTGTTGGAATTCAGATCCTTTTGGATATACAGTCTCCCAGGGGCTCAGCTCTGGTAGCATAGTGCCTAAGGCACTTGACTGCTAATCAGAAGGCTGGTGGTTCAAACCCACTAGCCACTCCTTGGAAGGAAGATGGGGCAATCTATTTCTGTAGTGATACTGCCTCGGAAACCCAAGGAGGGGTCGCTATGAGTCAGGTCCTACTCGACGGCACATAACAACAACAGGGGCTCAGCAAATCAAGCATCTACAAAGCCACGTGGCAGGAAACATGTCAAGGCATTCTAGAGTGCATAGAAAGGGAACCTACCCCAGTTTGGGTCTCGGTAGGTCGCCTTAGGCAGGAGACTGTGAAATAAGGTTTCATGGGCAAGTGATGAATCCTAGCGGTGGTCCGCGGAGACACCAGTGAGGGCCAATAGGGTCAGGAAGAATGTAGATGCTCTATTATCTAATCTTGGCCTGAGTGCTCATGGTGTCTTCAGAGGTGGTCACTCCGCAAACAGACCCTCGGGCTCCTCCATCCCTTCTCAGAAGGTGACCATGGAACCCCAGCCTCAGCATCTGCCCACGAGGCCTGGTAGATGGAACCCAACTCACAGTCTGTGGGGACCCAGGTCATTCAACCTTCCTGCTGGTCACCTGGACTGCTCTCTGTCTCCATCCAGATTCACCTGCATAGTCCCCAGACAGCAGGACTGGTTCCATGCCCTGGTCAGGTCTTGCACAGCTTCTGGGTCTTTTCTTGAGCATCTGAGAAGCAATAGGTTCCCTGAAGGCTTTTCAGAGTCTCCTGGTTCAACCACGTCTGGCCTGAAGAACCAAGGAGACATTGGGTTGAAGGTGCCAAGGCTGAGCAGAAACCATGCCTTACCCTACATACGGCCAGGGCCACACCAACGTGCGAGGCTCATACAACATTTGCTGTGTAAAATAGGAAGCTGTGGGGCTGCCAAGCTGCTTCCAGCATCCTGCTGCCCCTCCAGCTGGGCTTCCCACCCCCCTGTGCCCAGCAGCTGGGAGAGCCAGCCCTCAGTCCTGCTGCTGCTAATGGCAGCTCTGGTGATAGACACTTGAAGAAGAAGGAAAAAGCCTTCTGCTCCTGGCCCTGCAGGCCTCTGGCCCACAGAAGCTGGCAGCAGAAATGGACAGAGCATTCCCTGACCTTTGCATGAGAATCAGAAGCCCTGGGTTTCGGCACTTCATGAACTTACCCTACAACCTTATGGTAAGTTATCCACCCTTGCCCTCGGCTTCTTCAGCTCTAGCTTGAGGAGGTTGGACTTGTTCAGGAAAAGCAATCTATCCAGATTGAGTGCCAGCACTGATCAGTGGAGTGCCCAAGGGGTGTGCATTGGTCGGGATTCTGAGGCCACATCAAGTGCCCAAGGGTGCTGGGATCGATTGGCTATGTCTGCCTGGGATGTAAACTGGAGAGCAGCAGACTTTGTAGTGGGGAGTGGCAGACCAGGTGCCATGGAACTACCCTTCAGGAGCCAGAAGACCTTTCATTGTCCCTGCACAGCTGAACATTCTGCCACTTGAATTGCGAGGGATGAGATTGAATAATTATAAAGGAGAGGTTTTCAAGTGGGAAAGTTGTCAGTTCTCCACCAGAAACCTGAGTGAGGCTGATGAGTCACTCTCCTGAAGGAGGGAACAGCAATGAAAGGATCCTAGGAAGACCCTCAGGAGCTCTGGTGGCTTGGAGCCTAAGGCACTTGACTGCTAACCAGAAGGCCAGCGGTTCAAACCCACCAGCCGCTCCTCGGAAGGAAGGTTGGGCAATCTACTTCC
>NW_006921717.1:8142621-8147690 GCF_000298275.1 Orycteropus afer afer | reverse complement strand
GTTTGCAGGTCTGATAGAGCCTGGTGAGACCCCTGAGACTATGGCCCCTAGTTACCCTTCAGGTCTGGAACTGAAAATCACTCCTGTGGCTTCCAGCCAAATAATAGACAGGCATGTAGGGTGGACTAAATGTCTATCAGGGAGATAGACTCCTTGGAGCATTGTGGGAGAACAGAAGGGCAGTGTTTGCACAGGGAGACAGCTGGGATGTGGGGGGCAGGAGTGCATGGGAGGGAAGGACACAGGGAAGAGGTAACTACAGGGAGGAAGTAGGAAGAGAGCCGTTACACTGTGGGAAATGCAGTCAATGTCATGAAACAAAATGTGTATGAACTGCTGTGTGGAAAATGAATTTGCACAATAAATTTTTTTTTTAATTAAAAAAAAAATATCCTCCCTATTGATGGATTGATTGATCAATTGACTTTTGCCAGCGTATTTTAAAGTAGGGAACCTAGCATTTCACTGTAAGTACTTTATCACACAGCTCTAAGAGATAGGGATTTTCACAAAACCACAGTGCTATTTTATCTCAAGCAAATAGGCAGTAACTTTGGTGTTACATCCAGTCCATGCTCGAATGTCCTTGATTCTCCCCAAGATGCCTTTTAAGGGCTTATTTATTGGAATCATGAATCAGGATCTAGAGGATGTCCACATGGCCTGCTTCTGGTGGTTGTCTCCTCGGGCCTTGAACAGATAACCTCCCCTTTGTTATACCACTTATTTGCTTCTTGGCAGGTGAGGCGGGTCTGTGTGCTACGGAATGTCCCACGTATGAGATTGCTTTCTTCTTCCTTTATCAATGAATCTCCTGAAATCTAAAAGTGAGATCTGGACATGAGTCCATTTTTTTATCAGCACACTTCAAAGGAGGTATCACCTATTTGTTATTGCATCACCTCAAAAGGTGTGTCTTTTCCAGCAGTCCTGCTTTCACAGAGGCTGAGATATATCAGTGGGTCCAGGTGTTATCACCCTCACCCATCCATCCTTATAAAGTTGACCTTCAGCCTTTTGTCTCTATTTGTAGCATCCACTGATAATCTTTGCCTAGATCCAGTGTTTCATGCACCAGTAAAACCTGTGGCCATCAAGTCACCATCAGGCGACCCCACGTGTCAGAGCAGAACCACTCTCTGTGGAGTTTTCTATGCCTGGCTTTTCAAAAGTAGATCACCAGCCTGTCTTCCCTTGAGATGCTTCTGGGTGAACTCAAACGTCCAAACTTGCAGTTAGCAGCCAAGTTCATTAACCATTCACACCACCAAGGCTCCAAGTGTTTCACTAACCCCATAAAAACTCACGGATATGGAGTCTGTTCTCACTCATAGTGACCCTATAAGACAGAGCACAACTGTCCCATGGGGTTTCAAAGCCCAGAATCTTTGCAGAGCAGAGGGCCACATTTGTCTCCCATGGAGTGGTTGGTGGGTTCACATTGCCCACCTTTTGGTTAGCATCTGAGTGCTTTACCATTGAGCCACCAGGGCTCCTCAATGTTTCGTTCCAAAAAAAGAAAAACTAAACTCACCGCTATCCAGCCAGTTTCAACTCATAGTGACCCTCATGGGGTTTCCAAGGCTGTGAATCTTTACAGAAGCAGACCGTCCCATCTTTCTTCCACAAGACAGCTGGTGGATTCAAACCCACAACCTTTATGGGTAGCAGCCAAATGCTTTAACCACTGCACCACCAGAGTGATTCTACCATTCCTTCTGCACTTACTCCCTGGAATTCTTCACTAAAGGACTTGCCCTCATCAACTGTTTGTGCTTCCCTGAAATATAGTTCATACAGAAAAGACAGGATAAATATTGGTGATGGTTTCCCTTTGTCTATCAATCATTGAAATAATGAGTTGGTGTCCTAACAACCTCCAGTGATGGCAAACTAGACTTTTTATAACATCCTATTGAACTCATGGATTATCATCTATTTGATTTGTTTCAATCCACTTCACGTGATCCTCAAATGTCCCCCCTCTGGTTACTGAGAGCCTCTTCATATTGATTCCTGAGCCTTTTGACAGGTGGTTGTTAATCACTCCCAACTACTTTGAGCTCTGGTGGTGCAGTGGGTAACGCATTTGATTGCTAACCAGAAGGTCAGCAGTTCAAACCCACCAGCTGCTCCACAGGAGGAAGATAAGGCAATCTACTCAAGGCAGTGGGTTTTGGGTTAACTACTTCCTAGACCTTCAAGATACCCCAAACTCATCTTGTACATTTTTAGCCCAGTCATGGAATTAGCTATTTCTTCAAAAATCCCTGGATTCTTTTAGTGGGAGGTGTTATCTAGAGGCCATCAGCTAAGCATTAGGTTTTTACTGTTCTTACCTTGTCATGTCAATGGTCAGAGCTAGAAATACACCTTTTGTTAGAAAGAAAGAAAACGAAGAGTTTGTTAGTACAAATATACACTTCCAACTCAAATTAAGATTGCAGGGTCCTTAACGTAACCTTTTTGGCTTTATTCCTGCAAGAAAAGTCTTGCCTAATAGCAACATTGAAATAATAATTTATTTGCTTTCACCAGTAACATATATATCACTGTTTCCATGTAACAGTAGCAATGTTAACAACAATAAGATTGCCACTGTATTTTCAGATGTCCTCGTGTTTCTCCATTCTTGGAAACCATCCCATGTGAAGGCAGACTGAAGAAAATGTTGCCTGTTACAGTAACTGAAACCCCTCTTTTGCTCTGCGTGGCTGTCTCACCAACTTGATAAAAAATTAGGCTCGTTTGTATCAGTTTGTTTACAATTTTGAGGAGCTTTTTATTTAATTATGTTCTTACTATTTTTTTAATTCTATGTAACATCCACGTGGTTGTAAAGTAAAGCTATAAAATAGGAAAGTCTCACTTCCACTGCCCTTAAGGGGTCATTGTCATTAGTTTTTGGGTTATTCTTCAATTGTTTCTTCCTGAAAATGTGTGTGTGTGTGTGCGTGTGTGCGCAGTCCACACCTATGTATCGCAAAAGTCACTGATTATAAACACTGCCCTCTCTCTCTTCCCTTCTTTTTATTGAACTAAGCAATGAGCACCCCGGGAGATCCCCCCCACTCCTTTCCCATCGGCATTCTACCCCATTGTGTGGATGCTCCAAACTTATTCCACAGTCTCCACTGACAGACACTTTGGAAATGTTTCTCATCTTTTGTTATTACAAATAGTGTAGCAGGGAATAGCTGGTCCACACATCTTTTTGTATTTGTACGAATGTATCTTTGGGATTGATTCCTAGATGTAGAATGGTTGCCTTAAAGGGCACTGCCATCCAATTGATTCTGATTCATAGCGACCCCCACTGGGCTTCCAAGGCAGTAAATCTTTATGGAAGTATATTGCCCCATCTTTCTTCCATGGAACGGCTGGTAGGTTTGAACCACCAACCTTCGGGTTAGCGGTCAAATGTCTTAGGCACTGTGCCACCAGAGCTCCTTTAAAGGCTGTAGGCACGTGCAATTTTGCTAGCTGTCCTCCACAGGAGTCGAACCACCAATGTGGACTTTTTCCAATTCACAAAATGAGGGGCAGTAAAAGCAGAAACCCCACCTCTAGTCTACCACCTGAGCCTGGGTCCCAGGTCAGCCTCCCAGTTGCTCCAGTTAGAGACAGGCTTAAACTTGATCTCACACGTGAGCACCAGGGCCCCGGAAAATTCCATTTGCTTCGGCTGGAATAATGCCACAAGAATGAGGTAGCCCTGCTCATCTCAGGTGGGCGGAAGCTCTGTGTGGTCGCTTTTGGTCTTCTTCGATCGACAAGAGACTTATAAACTCATTATTCTTTACATGTTCAGCTCAGCCAACAAAATGTGTCAAGGCATGGGGTCTGTGAGAGGAATAATAGCAAGTGCTGAGCATGTGGAAGGTGTTGTTAAGGTCAGCGGTTTGTCTGACCCTTGTGGGCTTTCCTTACACATGGAAGGCAGGTGAGTGTGGTTAGGGTACATTCAGTCTCTCAGCCATTGGACCAATGTGCACTGAACACTCCAGGCTGGAGAGAAACACCTGTGCCGCCTACAGGCCGAAGCTAGCCCACAGTTGCCTTAAATTGGCCCATGCAGTGTATCTGAAAAGAATTGATTAGTTGCTAACATTTACTAATCGGAGTATTTCACATTAATATCAGGTGATCTCACTGGCCGTCTTTCATCGCGGCATCTGCTCTTTGGAACTGAGTAGAGGCTGCCCCCTTGTGGCGGGACCCTGTCAGTCGCTTCCCTTACCTGGTCTGGAGTTTGTGAACCCTGCCCTACACTGGGTTCAATCCCCAGCCACTGGACTCATGCTCAGCTATAAGGCTGTGCATTGTGACGCGTGCAGGTTTCAGTGGAGCTTCCAGACTAAAACAGACCAGGAAGAAAGGCCTGGTGATCTAGTTTCAAAAATCAGCTAACGAAGCCCCTGTGGGTCACAATGGTCCAATTCACAACCAATCATGGGGGTGACGCAGGACCGAGCAGCATTTCATCCTGTTGTGCACAGGGTTGCCAGTAGTTGGGGGGCTGGCGGGCAGCTAATGACAACTACAAGAAGCCCTGAACTGCAAACCCCCTGAAGGCAAGGACTGCATGTCTTTGTTGGCTTTGACTACCCAGCATCTAGCCCAGTCCCCAGGACATAACGTTTGTTGAATGAATAAAAGATCTTTTGAATGCATCCACCAAATCATTTGCAATATTAAAATTGTACAATTGTAGCACTGCCCTAGTCTGGACTTTTGAGGTAGATGGGCAACACAAGGGTCACTGATCTGGGTTATCCCACCACCTAAATCCATCCACACGTCAGTGGGTTGCCCTGCAGAGTCTTCGCTCTGCAATTAGTCCTCTGGTCTGTAAATGAGGATAGCCGTGAGCAGTTCCCAAAGGCACCAGGAGACCGCAGGAGAGCCTGCACTCAAACCTGGTGCCGGCTTAGTCTTTATCACGTTTTTTGCTTCTATCTCTGGGACAGCAGTAGTCTTCCCACTCTTTGTTAGACTAGCAGGCGGGGCTCTGTTTTGTTCTTTTCAGTCAAGCCCAAAGGAAGACAGTACTATTGAAATCTCTGTAG
>NW_006921717.1:8138254-8141436 GCF_000298275.1 Orycteropus afer afer | reverse complement strand
TAAGGCATTTGACTGCTACCCCCAGAAAGTCAGTGGTTCAAATCCACCAACTGCTCCGTGGAAGGAATACAGGGCAATCTACTTCTGTAAAGATTATAGCCTCGGAAACCCACCAGGGGTCGCTGTGAGTTGGAATCGACTCAGTGGAAGGGAGCTTGGCTTTGAGTTTGGAGTGCTCTCCCCACCTCAGCCACCCTGAGATTTCTCACTTCCTGGCTTCTCTCACCCGTCCCTTCTGGCTGAGTCCTGGACAGAAATCAGATCTGGTTCTAGGTCCCGCCCTGCGACCACCAAGCAGTGTGACCGCAGCCAAGTCACAACTGCTGCATGCAGAGTGCTCTGCTGTAGTGAGAGGCTTGTGGTCCCGCTCTGTCTCCCTGCTTAGGGCTGCTTTGATGACAACTGCCACAGAAATACTATACGGCAGGAGTATTGTCTCATTCATCTCATTCACTACTCTAAACACTCTACATGAAGGCAGTGTTCTTCTTCTGTGTGTGTGATTTGGGTGAAAATTTACAGAGCAAATTCACTTTCCACACAGCAGTTCACATACACTTCGTCTCATGACATTGACCACAATTCACCACAATGCAACAGCTCCCCTCACAGTTCCTCCCGACAGTCACCTCTTCCCTGTGTCCATCCCTCCATGCACCCCTGCCCCCTGAGCTGTCTCCCTGTGCATACACAGCCCTTCTTTCTCCCATGGTTGTTCTCTCCAAGGAGCACATCTCCCTCAGGTAAATGTTCAACTCATATGCCTGTCTTTTGTTTGGCTGGAAGCCACTGGTGTGGGTTCAATTCCAGACCTGAAGGGCAGCTAGGGGCCATAGCTCAGTGGTTCCATCAGGCTCTATCAGACCAGCAAACCTGGTCCCCCCTTGTTTTTCCCCAAATGCTTTTGAGTTTTGTTCCACATTGTTCTCCCTCTCTATCCAGGGTGTCCTACATAGATCCCACTCCAAGTGGTTGACAATGGTAGCCGGGCACCATCTAGTTCTTCTGGTCTCATAGTCATATAGGCTGAGGATCGTATGGTGTACCAGTCACGAGGACTAACTCTTTCCATGAATCTTCGGTTTTCTTCATTCTTCTTTGCTCTGGATGAGGAGAGACCCATCATTGCATCTAGATGGCTGCTTGCAAGGAGGGCAGTGTTCTTATCCCACCTTTTTACAGAAGGGGAAACTGAGGCTCACATTAGCCATATGACTGGCTCAGGACTACACAACAGAACTGGTTCAAGCCTAGGTCCGTTACTATGATCTTTCCATTGCATTGAGTGGCTTCATCTGATTGTAAGAAAATACTCATAAAAATGCAGCTCCAACGTTGGGTGTGGCAGTAACGTTGAAACACAGAGCATCTGACTGTGGTCCCTTATTTGTTTTCTGTTAAAGGAGTCCTCTGAAAAAGATCAAACCCTTGAGAGAAAGCCTGTGGGAAAAAGACCTGCTGAAAGAGCTCCTGGAGGACCACCCCTACACTGTGATCTACAAGTTCTTGGGTAGACAGAGCTTGTCCTACGAACCTCTGAGGATCTACTTGGATGTGAGTGTGGTGGGCTGGCAGCGCTCCAGAGCGCCCCCTAGGGCTCCTGCCAGGCATTGAGATTCACCTGGGGGTGGGACCCAGAAAGTTGAGGGTGGAGGCCCCTGCAGCCCTCTTCCCAGGGGAGAAGGCATCCTGCCCTCATGGTGGGGGTGTGGTGACAAGGTGCTACGTAACTGTCCATTTCTACACTGACAACTTGTCACTGGGCAACAGTGAGTCATGAAGCTTGGTTTGAGAGACTTCGTTCTTTCTGAACTAACGAATCCTTCAGTGAAGGGAGCTACCGTGAAGGATGAGCAGAGTCTAATAAAATGAAAGCATATCCCACCCCCAACTGAGTTGATTCTGACTCATAGCAAAGCTATAGGACAGGGGAGAACTGCCCCATAAGGTTTCCAAGGCTGTAAATCTTTTTGGAAGCAGACTGCCTTATCTTTCTCCTGCTGATAGATTTGAACCGCTGACCTTTTGGTTAGCAGCCAAATACTTTAACCCCTACATCACCAGAGCCACAAATCAAGTTTGACAGCCTTGGTAGGGGAAGTTCAGCCTCTTTAGCCCAAGTACCATATCCATCAAAGGTTACTGAGCCCCAAGGGACATGACATTATAATAAACTAACATCATGGTTATTGTCGATAACAAAAAGCCTAGTGTGTTCTACAAGGAGCCCTGGTGGCACAGTGTTTAAGCACTCATCTGCTAAGTGAAAGGTTGGTGGTTCAAACCCACCAATGGCTCCTTGGGAGAAAAAGCCTGGTGATCGCCTCTATAAAGATTACAGCCTAGGAAACCCTCTGGGGCAGTTCTACTCTGTCCTGTGGGGTCACTATGAGATGGAATCAACGCGACAGCATCCAACAACAGTATCTTTCACAAGAACTCATAGTCCAGCCAGAGAGACAGGCAAAGAGTAAATAAACATCAAGTAAAGGGGATGATCTAAGAGGGCTGCCTGGAGGAGGAGGACTTGGAGAGATGCAGAGAACACTAAAGAGCTTTTCAGATGAAGGCACTGACTTGAGCAGAGGCAATGAGGTGGAGCAGTTGGAAAGTGAGGTCAGGAGGAGGGTCACCCCTAAAGCAGGCAGGCACCCTTGGAATCAGGGGCAGCCAGCCCTGCCCTAATTGCCTCTTCCCACCCAGGCAGCGGGGATACATTGGCACCATCAGCATTGGAACGCCCCCTCAGGAGTTCCAAGTCATCTTTGACACTGGCTACACTGACCTATGGATGCCCTCCATCTACTGCCACAGCCCGGCCTGCGGTGAGTGTTAGGTCTCTGTCCCCACCTTGCCCACCCCTTCCTTGGTCCTTGACAGCCCTAACTAATGCTAACCCTTCTATCCTCAGTCCACCACAAAGCCTTCAACCCTGTGGGGTCCTCCACTTTCCAGTTCCTGGACCAGCCTATCTCCCTCACCTACGGCACAGGGAGCATGAACGGATTCCTCGCCAGCAACACCGTTAAGGTCAGGCGGAAACCAGAGGCCGAGGCAGAGCTGGCCTCAGTAGCCAACTGCTGCAGCCGGAGCCACCCCCTGGCTCAGCTGGGAGCTCTGTCCTTCCCAAAGTGCCATAGGAGCTAGCCACCCAGCCTGTGAGCTGTGACCCTGGGGGCGGC
>NW_006921717.1:8135584-8136734 GCF_000298275.1 Orycteropus afer afer | reverse complement strand
TTTTTTTTTTTTTTTTTTTTGGACTGGGTTGTTTGTCTTTTTGTTGTTAAGTTGTTAGAGTTTAGATATATTGTGGTTATGAGGCTGTTAGCTGATAAAACAGTTTCCAAACATTCTCTCCCATCTATCCATTTTGTCTCTTGCTGCTAGAGTGTTTGTTATCATCATTGATAATCTGTTGCTAAACACTAGGTTCCATAGCCCCATCCTTCCATTTTCTTCTAAGAATGTCATGGTTTTAGTTTTCATATTTAGGTGCTTGGCCCATTTTGAAATGGCTTTTGTGTATGGTGTGAGGCATGGATCCTGATTCATTTTTCTGCACATAGAAATCCAATTTTCCCAATTCCTTTTATTGGAGAGACTATTCCTTCCTCATTGAATAAACTTACCACCATTGTCCAAAATCAGTTGACCATAGATCAACTGGGTTTATTTCTGGCCTTTCAATTCTGTTCCACTGGTCTATATGTCTGCTATTGCACTAGTACCAGGCTGTTTCATTTACGGTAGGTTTGTAGTATGTTTTAAAATCAGGAACTGGGAGTCCTGTTTTATTCTTCTTCTTCAAGATTGCTTTTGCTATTTGGGGTCCCTTGCCTTTCCAAAGAAATTTGAGGATTGACTTTTCCATTTCTGCAAACATCACCCACTTTTAGACTCTTGCATTGTGCCAGGCACTATGCTGAACACTGTACTTGTACTAAGTTGTCTAACCCTCTCACCAACCCCTGAGGGCAGACACAATGGATAATCTCCATTTCACAGATGAGGGAGCTGGGGTACAGAGAGAGCGAGTGCCCTGCCCAAAGTCACACAGCAGGCGAGTGGAAGAGCCAGAGTGTGAATCAGGACACAGGCAGGTGGGGGGTATTTTCAGGAGAATTGAGGACCTGGCACCCAGACAGGGAAAGCAGGAGCCCCAAATGCAGAGGGCCCCACTAGTGGGTTCTTCCCGTCGGGGTATCTACCTAGCACTGTGTGATAGTTGAAGATGTGTCAACTTGGCTGGACTCCAGTTGTGAGTGGTGGTTCCCATGATGGATCACATAACTGAGTTCTAAGTGGCCGGTCTGCCTAAGGGGAGTTTCCCCAGGGGTGTGGCCTACCTGCAATGCTATCCCAGGGACAAGCTGGAAGAACGGCATTC
>NW_006921717.1:8129526-8130794 GCF_000298275.1 Orycteropus afer afer | reverse complement strand
AGGGGTTTGTTATGTTAATTAGATCCTCCTAAGCAGGGTGGGTTCTAAATCCAATTACTTCTTAGTTATAAAAAGAGCAGATTAGACTCCACACCAGGGGCCAGAGGAAGACGGACTATGGAGATCAATGCATTTATAAGCCCATGAACTGCAAGGAATGCTGCCAACTACTAGAGGCTGAAATAGGAAAGGAGGACCTCCCCCTTACAGCCAACGCTCTGGATTCAGACTTCTTGCCTCCCTTCTTAAACTGTGAGAAAATAAATTTGTTTTTGAAAGCCACCCCCTTGTGGCATCACTAAGACACACACACACATACACCCCCATCCAAAAGAATGGTCCCCAGGCAGAGTAAGTAACATGGCAGCTTACAGGGCATGAATGGGCTTCTTGCTCCCTGGAGCCGTTGCACAAAACACTCCCTTTGTAGTTTGCAATGAATCCGGCCTGTTTCTGTCATCAGATGGAGACACCAAGAAGACGAGCCTGCTCTTACGCATTTGGTTCTGCAGTGGGAACTGTTTGGCCACACTCCGAGTCTTAGCCGGGCCACCCGTAAAACGGAGCTGGGCCTGTGTGGCTAACTTCCGATGACACCAGGGGGTGGTGGTGTCAGTGCTGCACAGAGGAACCCCACATGCTGGGATTGTCCGAGGGGCGGCCTGTAGCACAGCCAAGCCCACCTCCTCTCTGTGGTGCTCATACCATCTCCTCGCCCACTCGCACCCAGCCAGCCCCAGCCCCACTTCCCAGGCCTCAACCCAGGAATAACTTCCTCTCCCTCAGGTCGCAGGGCTTGTCAACGTGGCCCAAGATTTTGGCCTGAGCATCCAGGAGCCCGGCAAGTTCATGGGCTCTGTGCCCTTCGACAGCATCCTGGGACTGGCCTTCTCCACCCTCACCATCGGAGGGACCACCGCTCTCTTTGACAACCTGTGGGAACAAGGCCTCATCTCCTAGGGCGTGTCTGCCTTCTACTAGACCAGGTCAGTCTGGGCTAAAAAAAGAAACAACAAACACCAGTTGTCACTGAGTGAATTCCGGGTCAAACTGTGTCCCAGAGCATTTTCAATGGCTCATTTTTCAAAACTAGATTCCCAGGCCTTTTTTCTGAGGTGTCTCTGGATGGATTCAAACGCCAGCCTTTCAGTCAGAGGCCAAGGGTATTAACTGGGTGCAACATTTGAGGATTCCTGAGTCTGGGCTAGGAGCTCTGGTAGCACAGTGCCTAAGGCCCTTGACTGCTCACCAGAAGGCTGGTGGTTCAA
>NW_006921717.1:8122589-8128806 GCF_000298275.1 Orycteropus afer afer | reverse complement strand
GTGGGGGAGTGAGGAGAAGCCAGACAACAGAGGACCCTGTTGATAGACTGTGTCTTCTCACCAAAGGCAGTGGTTGAGTCCATAGATCCATGTAGGAAGCAGCAGAGTGTGGTGGTGGTCAAGGCCATGGGTACTGGAGGGGACCTGAGTTCAAATCCTGGCTCTGTAGCATGAACTTTAATTATTTAATTTCTCTAAGCTTCAGGAGGAGGAGTTCCGGTGACGCAGTACCTAGGGCATTTATCTGCTAACCAGAAAGTTTTCGGCTCAGACCCACCAGCTGCTCTGGAAGGAAGACGGGGCAATCAACTTCTATAGAGATTTACCGCCTGGGAAACCCAATGGGGGTCGTCATGGATTGGAATTGACTGGATGGCAGTGGGTTTGGGTTGTTTTTTTCTTTTTGGAAGCCTCGGGAAGGAGCTCAGAGGTTAAGCACTCAGCTGTTAACCAAAAGGTCAGCAGTTTGAACCCAGCAGCCACCCTGCAGGAGAAAAAGTGTGGGGGTCTGCTTCTATAAAGACTACAGCCTTAGAAACCCTATGAGGCGGTTCTGCCTTGTCCTATAGGGTCGCTATGAGTCTGAATAGACTAGACTGCAATGGGTTAAGTCTGGGGCATAAATGCACCCATCAAAGAAGGTTCATTCATCAAAGATGTACTGAGCACCTGTTATGTGCTCTGTACTTGTGAAGGCCACGGTGAAGGGAGAGAGAAGGCAGGCAAGAAATACATGAATAAAGAAATGGAAGTGTTACTAGGAGGCCCTGTGAGAGCAACAGGACAGGGCCCAAGGAGGGACAGAGAGGAGGGAGTGGTTTAGATGGGCAGCCGAGGAAGGCCTCTCTGAAGACTGGCTCTCGGAGCCGAGAGCTCCCTGATGGGAACGAGGGAGCCTGAGAGACGAGGGTCCAGGTGGTGGGAAGAGCAAAGTCAAAGGCCCAAAGGGAGCGCGATCTTTGGGTGTCTGCCGCAGGGGGCCGGTGAGGCAGGGGCACGCGGGGGAGTGAGGGCAGGGGATGGAGTCCGGGAGGCGCGGCAAAGCCACCCTTGGGCTTTGTTCTCTGAGAGGGGGGATGGGAGGGTGTTATGTTTTCCAAGCTCACCAAGTGCTCGCTGCAGAATGCCCGGTCACCAGAGGCGAGGAGGCCAGTGAGGAGGCTGCAGCGGGGGTTCAGGAGAGAGAGGGCAGCAGCTGGGACCTGGAGGGGCAGGGACAGGGAGATCAGGCCCTGGCGGAGGGAGACGGAGGGGGTGTGGCGGGGGGAGACGGAGGGGGTGTGGCGGGGGGGGACGGAGGGGGTGTGGAAGGAGGGGGACGGGTGGCCACGTTGCTTCCGTGAACCCAGCACTGGGTGCATCATTTGCAGGACTCCATGGTTAAAATTGGCCCTGATTGTAAAAAAAAAGTAGGAAGGATTTCCAGAGCTGTGCCAAGCGTGGGTTCTTATGGCTGCTCGAGTCAGGCGCATGAGCACACCCTGCTGGAACCTGGAGGACGCGCCCTTAGCCCTCAGCCCTCTGCCTACTGGGTTTTTCTGAAGGGTGGCGTCGGCCCTGCGGGCACTGCGTCCTGCCCTCGGATCTGCCTCGGGCCCGACCCCCTTTCAGAGGAGTGGGGGTGCTTGAGCCCAGATCTGAAGCCAGACGGCCAGGTTCACCTCTCAGCTTCATCTTGCATTAGCCACGTGACCGACCTTGGGCAGGTTCCTCACCCCCCTTGCCTTGATTTCCCTGTCTCTAACATGGAGACCCCAGCAGTGCCCCACAGTGTCGAGCGTGTGGATAGGGCATGATAACCGGCAGAGGCCTGGCAATGGCGCTTAGCGCAGTTGCACATGGAAGGCACTACCTGCTGTTACCCCTCACAAAGGGCCTTTCTCCTTCCTCCTCCCCTTCAGCAAAGAAGAGAAGGGCAGCGTGGTGATGTTTGGTGGGGTGGACCCCGCCTACTACAAGGGGAAACTTAACTGGGTGCCTCCAACTACTGGCAGTTCACCATAGACAGGTAAGACCTCTGATCTTTCCCCAAGTGATGGGCACCCTACAAACAGACACACACACACATATACTCAGGCTCACACATATACAGACACATATCACTACACACACAGACATACAGACATGCAAAAGCACATACACACATATACATACCATGGCACACATATACAAACATGCACAATCACAGACACACCATTGCACACACAGACTCTCACACACACATATATAAATGCACTGTTGTACACTGATAAGGACACACAATCACACCCAGAGACAGGGACATACAGATGTGCACGCACACATGTATAGACACACGTTATGCACACATAGACACAGAATCACACACAGACACGTGCACACACAGATACAGACACACACCGTTACACTCACATATAGACACAGTCACCCAGACACGCAGACACAGTCAGACACAGACACACAATCCCACACATCGCCCAGGGGTTGGTAATCCCTCCCAACAGGGTCTTGAGCAGAGATGACGGGTCAGGCCGGAGTCCGGGAGCACGGAGAGAAGGGGAAGCAGAGGCCGCAGGCTGAGGAGGCGGAAGTCTCTTCAGGAAAGAGGTGCGGGCAGGGAGAGAAAGGCCCGTATCAGCCGTGGGGACAAGGCGGGAAGCATGGGCCAAGGACCCTAAATGCAGGTGAAAGAGGGCCCAGGATTGTCCCAGTCAGAATAGGGCCTGAGAGCATCTGAAAGTCCCCTCGGCTTGTGGGACTCTCAGTCTGAAAATGAGGCAGAGAGGATGAGCCACTCGGCCTAGGAAGCCACTGCCCCACAGTGGCGCCGTCTGCTTCATTCACCAGATCTGACAGCAAATCACACAACAGAACACCGCACCCCACAGGGTGGCGGGGCTGTGACAGAACTAGGGACCTGGGAAGCCGAGAGTGGCCAGAGAACATGAGGACAGTAATTGACAGATTCTGTGTGACAGAAGCTAAAAATGTCCTTCAGATGCCTTGGTCACCCGTTGCCTCTTCCTTGGCTACCTCAAGTCCCTTCTTGACTGGCTCGAGGGCCTGAGTCCTTCCCCAGCCCCACAGAGCTGGGAGGCTGCTGGCTGGACAGCCTTATCCCACACAGCCCATCCTCGCCTCCCTCCACTCTGAGCGCTGGGCACTGCAGCCCAGGAGAACCCACATCTTGGCTCTGTGGGCCCTGTAGTTGGCCAGACCCTGGAGCAGGTCTCTGGTTGTCCCCCAGTCATTCATTCATTCCTTCATTCATTCGACAAGCGTGCTCAACAACTGTTGTGTGCTATACGCTGGAGGTAGGCATGGAGGAAGCAACCTGCCCTTACACACCTCACCATGAAGTGGGGCCAACATGCAGGAAGCAGTGAGGCACGTCAGTAGTTAATTCACATGAGTATGAGGATGGTGGGGGCAACCAGGACAGGAGCCTGATCTAGCTGGGGGGACACTTCCCTTAGACAACTAGGCAGGACCTGTGGGTGAGGAGAATTAGCCACCAAAGAGGGCTGGGGACAGTTCTAGGCAGGGGGATCAGCATGTGCAAAGGCCCAGAAGCACAAAAGAGATGGGTTCATCCAAGAACATTACGGAAGTCAAAGAAGGTCAATGTGTCCAGAACAACAGGAAACAGAGGGAGGCTCAGAGCGGAAGGGCTGTTCCAGACACAGCTGGGGGACAGGCCGTGGAGCTGGTGGCCTGCAGAGTGATCCCAGGGCCTGCTTTGTCCCTGTCTCTCAGCAGCTCCACAAACGGAGTGGTTATTGGCTGTAATGATAGCTGCCAGGCGTTTTGGACACTGGTACCTCCTCGGTGGCTGGACCACATGAAGTTATCTCCAACATCCAGAAGATCATCAATGCCAAGGCCGCCGGCAGCGAGGTACAGGGTCACTCCAGAAGGTCACTCTGGGGCTGTCCACACATGGAGGGGTCAGCTGGGCCAACTTCTCCCTCCCCCTCTTTCTCTGACAGTATGTCATCAACTGTGAAGTTGTTGACAAACTCCCTGACATCATCTTCACCATCGATGGCATCGAATACCCAGTGCCAGCCAATGCCTACATACGAAAGGTGGGTGGCTGGGACCTGGGGGCTGATCCTCAAATCCTGGGACTTGCCAGAATCGTTGGGCCAAGGCTTGGAGGAAGATTCCCCCTAGTGGCCAAGCCTTGCCATTGCACCTGGCTTGCCTGGCCCCTCCCACAAAACAGATATCTTGATAGCCAGGGACTTTCTGGGACATCCTCATCTGCAGATAAATGCTGAGCAATCACTCCATGCGAGTCATAATGGGGCAGGGGGACATTAAGGGTTTAGATGAATGAAGACAGAAAGTTAGCTGTAGCTATCTGGGAAGCTGACCCGGGGCGGCCTTGATGGGTTGTCCCACTATAGCTATTAACAGTGTCCCCTTTCATCTCAAAATTGTCCTTGTTTGGGTGATAATTTATATGGTCACCCTAGTCCTAGGCTGTAAATTTACCGTGCTGAGCCTCAGTTCCCTCCTCTATAAAATGAGTTAGCAATCCCACTTTTTGCAGGGCAGTTAGGACATTGACATGAATAAAGGATGTACAGTGGCCCCACAGCACATAACTGACAATAAATGTCACTTTCCTGGGGGAGTTCAGAGAAGGCTGCATGAGGTCAAAGGCTTGGAGGAAGAGAGGGAATTTAAACCTTTCTAGGATCAATTAGTTGAGTCTCCGGGTGGTATAGATGGTTAAGAGCCTGGCTACTAACAGAAAGATTTGCTGCTCAAAACCACCCATAGGGACCTTGGAAGAAAGGTCTGGCAATCTGCTTCCTAAAGATGGCAGCCATTGAAAACCCTGTGGAGTGCAGCTCTGTTCTGAAACACATGGGGTCTCCATGAATCACAATTGACTGGATGGTAACTGGTTTGTTTTTAAGGCTAATTTATGAGGTTGTTGCCCCTTCCCAGCCTCACAGAGGAGGCCTCTTTGATGGAATGTAGGTTCCAGACTGAGGTGCAGCCA
Organism: Orycteropus afer afer; assembly: GCF_000298275.1. Taxonomy (NCBI): domain Eukaryota; kingdom Metazoa; phylum Chordata; class Mammalia; order Tubulidentata; family Orycteropodidae; genus Orycteropus; species Orycteropus afer. The sequence goes on along the minus strand of NW_006921717.1, from coordinate 8,123,810 downwards.
GGTGACCCCCCACATTTTTGGGTCACACGGCCACACCAAGGGGACAAGTCAGTCCGCAGGACAATACCGTGTGGTGAGGGCTGCAGTTTCGGAAAGCCCCAGGGGAGCACCAAGGAAAGTCATCTTACCCAGCCTGGAGTGGCTGAGAAGGGTGGACATAGTCCAGGAAGGCTGCCTGGAGGCGGAGGCTGGGACTCAGGCTTGAAGAATGAGTGGGAGCAAAGGGCAGAAAGACAGGCAGTCTCTGCAGGGAGAACAGCCTGAAGAAGGGTAGGAGGGAAGAAACCGCAGAGTGTGAAGGGTACTGCAAGCCATTCCAGTGCAGTCACTTCTGCACCTGCCCGAGAGCTACTTTGCACATAGAGAAAGAGGGAACTGGTGCAAGGGAGCTCTGGTGGCACAGTGCCTAAAGCAATTGACTGCTAACCAGAAGGTTGGCGGTTCAAACCCACCAGCAACTCCATGGAAGGAAGATAGGGCAATCTATTGCCCTAAAGATTTACTGCCTTGGAACCCAGTGGGAGTCACTATGAGTGGATATAGGCTTGATGGCAATGGGTTTGGTTTTCTTGGTTTTGGGATGGGGTCTGGGTGGCATGTTTGCCTGAAGGTGAAATTTCCATCTTCTCCAGGAGCATGCAGGTGTTTGCTACAGCAACTTCGAAGGGGCACCCCCAAATTTATCCCAGAGTATCTGGATTCTGGGGGATGTCTTCCTGAGGCTGTATTTCTCCATCTTCGATCGGAGAAACAACAGGATTGGCTTGGCACCTGCAGTATAAATCTGGGCTCCTCCAGGAAGCAACCTGGTACACCCCAAACACCCACAAACACGCATAGGAGGGATGTTTGCCTAGTGTGGCCGACTTGAACTAAGTTCAGCACTGTACAAAAGCCCCATTCTCTGTGGAGAGTCAATTTTATTTGTAATATAATAGTTGCTTCTGATTGGTCCGGGGCTGGGCACATGACTCTGATTGGTCCACCTCAGGTCATGTGTGCAGCCCTGGACCAATCATCATAGCCGTGGGACAGGGTGCTATGATTGACTCCACCTGGTCAGGTGGCGGCGCCTGTGATCAGGAGATGATTGGCAGTTTCCTCCAGAACCTCCAGCCTGTGGCTAGCAACGGGCGGTCTCCAAAAGGAGCTGGAGGGCGGTTCTAGAGCGGAGGAGTTTTGTGACCTCTCCAGCAGACCTGCCATGGGCCACTCTCAGAG
>NW_006921717.1:8120406-8121488 GCF_000298275.1 Orycteropus afer afer | reverse complement strand
GCCAGTCTCATCATGGGGAATAATTACCACCAGCTGCCCAGCCACTCAACCAGGCCCAGCCAAGCTGACACACAAACATAACCACCACACCGTCCCTCAAACACCCAGCATGTCCATTCCCATGGATGGCCTCAAAGATGCTTGGGGAGGCAGTCTCTCATATAAAGGGGGACCCAGGGTGGACTAAGCCTTCTTCTTTCAAGGACGTGACATGGATTCCTCTGAGTGTCCTTCTGGGACACAGCTATGAAGCCATTCGTTTGAGCTGCCAGGGTTTGGGAAGTTTGGATGCTCCTCCCCACCCCAAAAAATTAAATAAAATAAAACCTATTGTTGTGAAGTTGGTCCCGCTTCAGGCGATGCTGTGTGTCAGAGTAGAACCATTCCATAGGGTTCCCTTGGCTGGGACCATTATGAAAGCCGACCACCAGGCACTGCAGGGTGGGTTTGAGCTGCCAACCTTTAGGTTAGCAGTTGAGCTCAAACTGTTGGTGCCACCTAGGGCCCTCAGACAATAAATACCACAAACTGGGTGTGATGGAGACTCGAGTGACCAGTGTGCTTGTAAAACTCATTTTACTAGGTCTTCGTGGAGCCGTAAACAATGTCCCTCCAGGTCAGAATCCACCAAGACTAGGAAGGGTAATGACTCCAATTGGCTAATTGGCGGCTTTACATAGGCTCTGTCATTGTCTGGCATGACCCCTGCAAAGCGGGGAATGTCACCAGTGTACAGTCGAAGCAGATCTTGGATCTGTCTCTGGACATATAGACATATAGTACCAGTTACCATGGAGTTGACTCTGAGTCATGACCACCTCGTGTATCAGAATAAAACTGTGTTCCATGGGGTTTCCAGTGTACGAGGTGCATTGACTGGGAATTGACCCCAGGTTTCCTGCACGGAAGGCGAGAATTGCGATTAAATGAATTAATCTCTTTCCCTCTCCCTATCTCTCTGTAGGTATATATATGTTGTTGTTGTTGTTATGTGCCATCCAGTCGGCCCCGACTCATAGCGACCCCTCCTTGGGTTTCCGAGGCAGTATCACTACGGAAGTAGGATTGCCCAACCTTCCTTC
>NW_006921717.1:8105323-8119222 GCF_000298275.1 Orycteropus afer afer | reverse complement strand
TAGGATTGCCCAACCTTCCTTCCGAGGAGTGGCTGGTGGGTTTGAACCGCCAGCCGTCTGGTTAGCAGGCAAGTGTCTTAGCACCCATTAGCCCTGCTGATTTACAGGGGTGTGGGTGTAGGTGTTCTGAAGCTGGCATGTGTTCATTGTGGAATGAAGCAGAATAGCAAAAAGGTTGATGTGGTTGGGAGCCTTCCCCGAGGGAGAAGGAAGGTGCAAATATGAATGGGGGGACACAAGGGAGAAGGCCGAGGTGTTGAGCTGGAATCAGAGGCATCGGTGTGAACGAGCACACCTGGAGCTCAGAGCCTGGGCTCTGCACTTCCTTCCGCACTAACATGAACCAAGACGCCTTGCAGAAATGGCTGCTTCCAGGACTGAAACGGAAGAACAAGGAGAGCCTGGAGTGTCTTATTGTCCCGGGAGATAAGGATGTTGCCCCAGAATGCTGGGACAACGTGTCAAAAGGGTACAGAATCGATAAGGAAAAAATAGTCCCTTCAAGAAGTGGTGCTGGGAAAACTGGATATCCACATGCACCAGAAAGAGGTTGGACTCTTACACTGGTACGTTACCAGTTGTTGTCAATTCCAACTCATGGTGATCCCGGTGGGTGTCAGAGCAGAACTGTGCTCTAAGGGTTTCAGTGGCTGGTTTTTCAGAAGAGATCACCAGGCCTTTCTTCCCAGGGGCCTCTGGCTAAACTTGAACCTCCAGCCGTTTGTTTGCTCAGTAGTCGGATGGTTGACCACCAGAGACTCTTGCCTCATACCATATACAAGAAATTGATCCTCAGTGGATCAAAGACCTAAATTTCAGAGCCACGACTATGACACTCTTAGAAGGAAACAGGAAAATCTTCATGACCTTGAGTTTGGTGATGGTTTCTTCAATACAGCACCAAAAACATAGGCAGCAGAAGGATAAATAGATAAATTGAGCATCATCAAAATTAAAAACATGTACATCAAAGCACATTTTCAAGAAGTGAAAAGAAACCATAGAATGGGAGAAAATATTTTAAAATCATATATATAGGAAGTGTTGACCATTCAGAACATATAAAGAACAACTACAACTCAACAACAAAGGCAGATAATCCAACTTAAAAATGGGCAAGGGACTTGAATAGGCATTTCTCCAAAGAAGAAATAAAATGGAGAATATGCTCATGGAAAATTCTAAACATTACTAGTCATTAGAGAGATGCTACCACAACCACAGTGAGGGACCACTTCACACCCACTAGGTTGTTGTTGTTATTGGATGCTTTGAGTCCACTCCAGCTCATGGTGAACCTGTGTCAACAGAACAAAACACTGCCCAGTCCTGTGCCAGCCCCACAATCCTTTCTGTACCTGAGCCCATCATTGCAGCCACTGTGTCAATCCATCTCATTGAGGGCCTTCCTCTTTTTCACTGACCCTCCACTTTACCAAGCATGACATCCTTCTCCAGGGAATGATCCCCTCTGACAACGTGACCAAAGTAGGTGAGATGAAGTCTGGCCATTCTCACTTCCAAGGAGTATTCTGGCTGCACTTCTTCCAGCACAGATTTGTTCATTCTTCTGGTAGTCCATGGTACTTTCAGTGTTCTTTGCCAACACCACAACTCATCTGTCAGTTTGTCATAGTGTGGGGGTTTGCATGTTGCTGTGAGCCTGGAGGGTATTTCAAATACCAGCAGAGTCACCCATGGTGGACAAGTCTCAGCGGTGCTTCCAGTCTAAGACAGACTCGGAAAAAGGAAGGGGCCGTCCACTTCTCCAAGAAATGACCAGTGAAAACCTTGTGAATAGCAGAATTACCATATAACCCAGCAATCCTCCATGCAAATATAGACCCCAAATACTTGAAAACAAGGACTCAAACAGATCCTGTACACCTATGTGTACAGCAGCATTATTCACAGTGGCCAAATGTTCCAGTGTTCATCAACAGACAAATGGACAAACATAATGTGGTTTAAGGGACAATGGGATATTATCAGCCCTACTGCCTAGCATGTGAAATGGATGGATGGGTGGATAGATGGATGGATGGATGGATGAGTGGATGTATGGATGGGTGGGTGGATGGATGGATGGATGAGTGGATGGATGGGTGGGCAGGTGGATGGATGGATGGATAGATGAATGGATGGATGAGTGGTTGGATGGATGGATGAGTGGATGGATGGACAGATAAGGAGGTGAACAAGGCAAAAAGCTTAGGAGGATTCTGGGTACCTGAGACAAGGTGGGTGGTACAAAGCAGGAAGTAGGGCATAAGAAATTGGCAATGTCTTCCACTTGGGGTTGCTGCCCTGCCCCCAGCCTGGACCAAAGACCCCAAAGCTGCCGCTACTCCTGCTGCTACTGTAGGTTCTTTGGGCAAGGGGCCCAAGTGCCCCAGCAGCTGTGTGAAAGGCCGTGCCCACCTGGAGCAGGAAGAGGCCTGGGCCAAGCCCTTTCAGGAGCTCCAGCCAATCCCCAGCCTCCCTCCTCAGTAAACGTGGCAGAGTCACAGGTCAGAACCCAGGGTGTGGGTCACTGCCAAGAAGGAACAGGGCCTAAATCCGATCAGATGAGATCAGAGAGGGCCGCGGAGGGCAGCCCAGAGTTACGCTTGCCTGGGAGCACAGAGAGTACAGCAGTGGCCTTAGAGATACGGAGGACAAAGAGCTGAGTGGAGCTGGGCGGGACACACTATGGGTGGGACCTTGACTTGCATGCTCAGGAGGGGTTCACACCAGGCCAACGCTCTGGAGGGTCCCTGCTGGGATAGCACCATGACGAGGAGCAGGGGGTTGGGAGAGGTAGGAGAGGCCAGATGGGAATCCTTTCGCCCTTGCTTGGAGACTGCACACCAATTCCTTGGTTATGCTTCAACTCCTGGGAATTTTCCATACCCTGCCTAATATCCTCATCTTCCAGCAGCTCTTTCCCAGGTTCCAAATATTTAACCAGTTAACCCCTACTCTGCCTAGTTCCAAGTTTCTTCCACTGTCTCCCCCAAGACCTTCTTTTGCATTGAACCCAAAGCAGGTGTCAGAGCCCTTCTCACAGCCCAGCCAGCCCAACACTCCTCCATGCTCCTGACACTGAAGTTGGGCTGGCTCCTGCAGTCCCAGGGAGGAGAAGTCTGCAGGGGTGACTCATTCATTCATTCACCCACTCATTAAACTCATCTGTGTGGACTGTCTCTTTGAAGATTAAGGTGAGCCTAACCCAAGCCATATTTTTCGATCACCTCATATGCATGTGAGAGCTGGACAATGAATAAGGAAGACTGAAGAAGAGTTGATGCTTTTGAGATGTGGTGCTGGTGAAGAATGCTAAAGTACCATGGACTGCCAAAAAACTAACAGATCTGTCCTGGAGGAAGTGTAGCTGAGATGCTCCTTGGAAGTGAAAATGGCCAGACTTCGTGTCACCTACTTTGGTCATGTTAGAAGGGACCATTCCCTGGAGAAGGACGTCATGCTTGGTAAAGTGGAGGGTCAGCGAAAAAGGGGAAGGCCCTCAATGAGATGGGTTGACACAGTGGCTGCAGTGATGGGCTCAGGTATAGCAAGGATTGTGAGGCTGGCACAGGACCAGGCAGTGCTTCATTCTGTTGTATGTAGGATTGCTATGCGTTGGAGGCAACTCGATGGCACCTAACAACAACAACATGGTCTGTCTATCAGCACCACCTGACAGATGGCATTCATTTTTGCTTACACACCTCCCATAGAGCAGAGCTCACTACCTGTATGGGCACCTTATCCATGGTGAGCAATTCCATTTGCTTGAGCAGAACCTCTTCATCTGACTGGATGTCAAGGAGGGGCTTTGGGGGCTCTGGAGCTGGGTGGGTGTCTGTACGTACGTCTTCCTGGAAAGTGGGCCCATAGTTTCCATCATGTTCTGAGAGACAATGTGGCATAATGCTTAAGAGTATAGGTTCAGGATACAAAATGGTGTAGCTGCTGTGGGAAAGTCTGGCCATTCCTCAGTGAATAAAACAAGTCACCACATTGTTGCTAGTTCTCATCGAGTTGGTTCCAACTCAATGCAGCCTCAGGAGCAACAGAACAAAACGCCTCCCAGACCTGTACCACCTTCACAATGACGGGTCTGCTCAAGTCCATTGCTGTGGCCACTGTATTCTGAGTGCCTTCCCACTCAGAGAGCTCATCTTCCAGCACTATTCCAGACACTATTCCACTGTGATCCATCGTTGTTGTTTTTTTCTTTAAATTTTATTTACTTTGTTGTTGTTGAGAACATACACAGCACACCATACACCAATTCAACAATTTCTACAGGTACAATTCAGTGATACTGATGGCATTCTTTTTGTTGTACAACCATTCACAACTTCTTTTCCAAGTTGTTCCTCCCTCATTAACATAAACTCGCTGTCTCCTAAGGTTCCCATCGAACCTTTCGAGTTGCTATTGACAATGTGATCCCACATACATAGTTCTTAAAAGAGCATACTGCTCAAGGTGGACCATTTTTACCATTTAAGTTAATCCATTGTTCAGTTTTAAGAAGACTTCAGGAGATATTTTTGGCTTAAGATTTAAAGATTATCTCAAGGCAATAATTTTAGGTGTTCATCCACCCTTCATGACTCCAGAAAGTCTGGTCCATGAGAATTTGAAATTCTGTTCTGCATTTTCCCCCACATGCAACAGAATGAAAGGTTGTCTAGTTCTGGGCCATCTTCATGGTCATTGGTTGCTTGGGTCCATTCTGGGGACACTGTGTATTCTGAGGGCCTTCCAACCTAAGGGGTTCATCTCTAGCTCTGGGTCAGACAGTATTCCATTGTGACCCACAGAGGTTTCATTAGATACTTTTGGAAACTGATCTCCAGGCCTTTCTTCCGAGTCTGTCTTAGTCTGGAAGCTCCACTGGAAACTGTCTACCATGGAAGACCCTGCTGGTATGTGAAAAACTCTAGCTTCCAGCATCATAGCACTATGCAGGCCATCACAGATGACAAACTAATAGGGAATTGCCCTATGAAGCAGCAATTCACTCCTAGCTAATGAAAATAGATGTGGAAACAAAAACTTGCACACGAGTGTTCATAGAAATACTGTGGATAATAGCTGTTGTTGTTTGTTGTTGTTATGTGCCGTCGAGTTGGACCCAACTCATAGCGACCCCTCCTTGGGTAATAGCTAGAAGGTGCAAACAACCCAAGTGTCCATCAACAGATGAACAGATAAACAAAATGTGATATGTCCAAGCAATGGAATATTATTCAGCCATCAAAAGGAATAAAGTACTGACACATGTTACGTGCTTGGTAAAGAAGAGGGTCAGCAAAAAAGGGGAATACTCCCAGCAAGACAGACTGACACAGTGGCTGCAACAATGGGCTCAAGCGCAGCAATGACTGTGAGGATGGCACAGGACCAGGCAGGGTCTCATTGTGTTGTCCATCGTTTCACCATTGACACCAACTCGATGGCACCTAACAACAGCAGCAACGTGTTACAATGTGAATGAACTTTGAAAACATTATGCTAAGTGAAAGAAGCCACACATGAAGCAAAATGGACATGGGGAGATGTCCTCTGACTTCTTCTAACTTCACAAGGGGGAAGGAAGAGCCAGAACAACATCAACAGCAGAAGGCTGATTCCTGAGGTAGAGGTCAGATGTGCCACCACCCTCCAACCTCTTGACCAATTCTGACACCAATCATCCCTTGAATAGCTCCTCTGTTGTGTTAATAATTCATTGCAATGGCCACCCAGACCTCACAGACAATACTCACAATTATGGGGTTTATTAGGGAAGTCACAGATTACAATGAAGGATTAGAAACAACCCGGGATACAGTTCTTCAATCAGGACAGCGTCTCAGCCACGCCCATAGGTACACCTCTGTTTAGCCCTCAGCCCCTCAGCCTGGTCTCTGCTCTGCCCAAGCAAGTGTTACCAAGGTCTCTTAGCAATAGTCTTTTAGCCATGTGCCTAGAGAAGCACTTCACCTCACCAGCCAGCCTCCTGCCCAAAGGCACTCAGCTTTCTCGCTCTATGAGCCTTGAAGCCCGTCGCTCTGTCTCATGCTGGTCTCTCAGGTCCACTGTTTCTGCTACCGCAGGTTCTCTACTGCCATCTCTCATCACCTCTTGCTGTCTCTCACTGTCTCACACTGTCTCTCGCCACTTCAGCAAAGTGTTACAGCCCTCTCTCTCTTGGATGAAGGAAGTTCACTGCAGGGATATTGGGTCCAAAGCTCCACTCCTGGTCCTTTTTTCTTATTGATAGTGAGATCCCCCATTCTGGCTCTGGGGTGGCTCATTCTAAGCCCAGCAAAATGACAAAACTGACCAATCCCTACATTAGGGTTCCATATACCATATTTGCACAATTCTACCCCTACAAGGGTACCAGGTACCTTATTTACATTCTTAGGAAGTTATCCAATCCCCGTGGTGGGCCACAAGCACATCACATTCACATAGTCCAACCCAGTCATCTGGTGGGAGTCCCAAAGACCATGTCTCAAACAAACAAACAAAAACCAAAATCACTACCACTGAGGTGATTCTGGCTCATGGCAACCCCCTTTGGGTTTCCGAGGTGGTAAAACTTTATGGAAGTCATTTGCCCACTCTTCCTTCCATGGAGTGGCTGGTGGGTTTGAACCGCCAACCTTCTGGTTAGTAGTCAAATGCCTTAGGCACTATGCCACCAGAGCTCCTTAAGACCATGGCTAGAAGAGCCATATGAAGCAATTCACTGCACTGCAGCCATGTATTGCATGATGCAAAGAGACAGAAAGCAGCCTAGTGGGCTGGAGGGGCTGGAGGAGAGGGGAGTGAGGAATGACTGCTTAAGGGTCCTTTAGAGGTAATGGAAATGTTCTAGAACTGGGTAGCAGTGATTGTTGTTGTTGTTATTTGCCGTTGAGTGGCCCCCGACTCATAGCGACCCCTCCTTGGGTTTCCGAGGCAGTATCACTACAGAAGTAGGATTGCCCAACCTTCCTTCCGAGGAGTGGCTGGTGGGTTTGAACCGCCAGCCTTCTGGTTAGCAGTCAAGTGCCTTAGGCACTATGCTACCAGAGCTCCTGGGTAGTGGTGATAGTTACATAATATTGCGAATACACTTAAGCCACTGACTTGTGCTCTTCAAAATGGTTTCAGAGATAAATTTTAGGTTATGTGTATTTAACCATAATTTAAGAAAGGTAGTAGGAGCTCAGGCACCACACAGCCTGCGTTTGAACTGCAGCTCTGACACCCACGAGCTTTGTGACACTGGACGGCTTACTTAACATCTCTGCGTCTCATTAATGAAGCATAACTATCAACAGTACTTACTTCATGTTGCTGTTGTGAGCTGCTGTCAAGCCAGCCACCAACTCACGGAGACGTCACGCCCAATGGAGTCAGGTCATTGTGAGCCACAGGGTTTTCTGTTTGTTCATTTAATTTTATCATTTATTTTATTTTTGTTGTCATTGAGAATATATGCAGCAGAACATACACCAATTCAACAGTTTCTTTTTTAAAAAAAAAAAAAATTTATTGTGATTTGGGTGTAAGTTTACAGAGCAGATTAATTTTCCATACAGCAATTCATATACATTTTGTTTCATGACATTGACCGCAAATCCCCGCCATGTAATAACAGTTTTTGGCCCAAGTACACAAGTAATCCACTGCCCATCTGTCAGTTTGTCTTCCCACTTCCTCTCTTCCCACTTCCTCCCTGTGGTTACCTCTTCTCTGTGTCCGTCTTTCCTATGCATTCCTGCCCGCTGAGCAAATATTGCCCTTCCGTTCTACCATGATTGGTCATTCTAAGGAGTGTATCTACCTGGTGTGAGTGTTCATCCTTATGCCTGTCTATTGTTTGACTAGGAGCTCTGGTAGCATAATGCCTAAGGCACTTGACTGCTAACCAGAAGGCTGGCAGTTCAAACCCACCAGCCACTCCTCGGAAGGAAGATGGGGCAATCTACTTCCGTAGTGATACTGCCTCAGAAACCCAGGGAGGGGTGGCTATGAGTCAGGTCCGACTCAATGGCACATAACAACAACAACAACATTGTTTGACTGGGAGCCACCAGAGTGAGTTCAATTCCAGGTCTGAAGGAGAACTAGGGGCCATAGTCTTGGGGGTTCTACCAAGCTCTATCAGACCAGTAAGTGAGATCTTTTTTTGATTTTGAGCTTAGTTCCATGTTTTCTCTCCTCTCACTCTGTCCAGGACCTCCTGCACTGATTCCTTTCAGAGTGGTGAACAGTGGTAGTTGGGCACCATCTAATTCTTCTGGTTTCATGGTCATATAGGCTAAGGTTCTCATGGTCCACTAGTTCCTTAGAGTAATTGTTTCCAAGCATCTTTGGTTTTCTTCGATCGTCTTTGCTCTGGATGAGGAAAAACCAATTGTTGCATCTTAGATGGCCACTTGCAAGCTTTTAAGACCCCAGTTGCTACTCACCAAAGTAGGGTGTGGAACAACGTTTTCAATCCAACAGTTTCTATTTGTGCAATTTAGTGACACTGATCACATTCTTCAAGCTGCATCCTCACTCTTCTCTTCTGAGTTGTTCCTCCCCCATTACCATAAACCCAGTGCCCCCTAAGGTTCCTATCTAATCTTTCGAGTTGCTGTTGTCACTTGATCTCGTGTGGAGAGATCATAAAAGAGCATGGTGCTCAAGGCAGCCATTCCTTACTAGTCAAGCTAAACTATTGTTTGGTTTTAAGAACATTTTTGGTTTAAGGGTTAAAGATTATCTTCGGGCAATAGTTTTAGGGGTTCATCCAGCTTCCATGGCCCAAGAAAGTCTAGAGTCCATGAAAATTTGAAATTCTGTTCTGTATTTTCCCCCTTTTGATCAAGATTCTTTTGATCAAAATGTTCAGTAGTGGTAGCTGGGCACCAGCCAGTTCTTCTGGTGTCATGGCAAAGGAAGCAGTTGTACATGGAGGCACTTAGCCACACATTCCATATCCTTCTCTTATTCCTGACTCTTCTTCTTCCTCTGTTGCTCCTCATAGAGTTTTCATTGGCCAATTCCAGAAGGAGATTACCAGGTCTTTCTTCCAAGTTTGTCTTAGTCTGGAAGCTCCACTGTCCATCATGGTTGACTTTATTGGTATTCACAATACCTAAGGCACGGCTTCCAACCTCACAGCAACACACAAGCCACACAGTAGGACAAACTGACAGATGAGCAGTGGATTCCTTGTGTACTTGGGCCAAAAAGTGTTCTTATAAACTTATATTTAAGAAAGCACAGTCAGTGTGCATCTCTCGGGAAACACCCCAGGTCTGGGCTGAAGGGTGGGAAACGTGTGTGCTACTGGAGGACTGTGTCCTTGAGGTGAGACAGTGAATGAAAACTTCCAGGAGACCAGCTGTCCCAAAGCCTATCAGCCCAGCTTGATAACATTTATTGACTTTAATTGCTCTGGCATAGGCTTGCCACAACTCGGTTCTTTAGATTTCATTCCATTGCTTGATTTGATATGTTCATGGAATACTTCTGAACACCTGTGCCTTGGCAGGGGGTGCCCTATCTTAGAAAAGCTGTTTCTGGTACCCCCTCAAAGCAAGGCATCCTGTGTGGAGTGCCAGGCAGGGCTAATGGTAAGGTAAACTCTGTTGTCTAATCTTTCTGCCAGGCCAATCTGGCATGATGAGATTACATGGAGCCCCTGCTGGCAGCCACAGTGCAGGCCTGGCTGAAAATCAGACCTCAGGGATGACACACCATCCTGGAGTGGGGACCCCTCTTACTCCCCAAGAGCCACTCTGGTAAAGGGGCTGTCTGGCTGGCTTCTCTGGGCACCCTGAACGGAGCTCCAGCCTTTGTGGAATGCCCCCTTAACACCTTAAACAATGAACAGAACCTAGGTGTGTGTGTGGGGGCACAGAGCCTGCCCAGAACCAGCGTCTGTCCTACCTGTGCCACAACTTGGTTATGTGACCCTACACTGATCACTTACCCCTCTGAACCGCGTTGACAACATAGTGATGTTGTTGTTAGGTTCCGCTGAGTCAGTTTCAACTCATCGTGACCCTGTGGACAAAACAAAACACTGCCAGGGCCTGCGCCACCCTCACAATCTTTGCTATGCTTGAGCCCATGGTAGCAGCCACTGTGTCAATCCACCTCTTTGAGGGTCTTCCCTTTTATCACTGATCGTCTACTTTACTAAGCATAATATTCTTCTCCAGGGACTGGTCCCTTCTGACAACATGACCAAAGTACATGAGACAAAGTCTGGCCATCCTTGCTTCTAAGGAGCATTCCAGCTGTACTCTCTTAGTGTCGGAATAAAAGTTATTGTTTTTTAAAAGAGCATGTATTTCAAAGCATTCAGAAAAGCACAAAGAATGCACCAGAAATGCCAGCACGGCTGCACTGATGGAGGTTTGGGGATAAGTGGACCGGTGACATGAGAACTTCTTCTTTCTGAGAGCACGCTCGTTGCCTGGGTAGAAAACCGTGTGGCAGGGCACCAACATGGCCCCACAAAGGGCAAAGCCTAAGGCAGCCATGGGGAAATTTTCAAGGAAGTTCCGAGCACTGTATTAGTTTCTATTGGTGACTAACCAATTAACACAAACTTAGTGATTGAAAACAATGCCCTTTTATAATCTCACAGTGTCCATGGGGCAGGGATCCATGCTCCTTTTAGCTGAGACCTCTGTTTCAGGGGGTCTCACAAGGCTGCAATCAAGGGGCCAGCCAGGGCTGGGTCTCACCTAGGCTTAACTGGGGAAGGATCTACTTCTAAGCTCACATGGTGTTTGGTAGGCTTCAGTTCCCTGTGGGTTGTCAGACTGAAGGCCCCGGTTCCTTGCTGGCTACTGGTAGGAGGCCACCCACAGTTCCTTGCCAGGTGGGCCCCTCCACAGGACAGCTCACTTCATCAACTCCAGCAGGGGAGGGAGTCTATTCAGAGACTTTGCTTCTTGTTGTTGTTGTTAGGGGATATCAAGTCAGTTTCAGCTCATAGCAACCCTGCGTACAACAGAAAGAGACATTGCCTGGTGCCGCACCATCCTCACAATCACTGCCAAACTTGAGGCCTTTGTTGTAGCTGCTCTTAGATTCTGCTCACAATACAGAAATTAGATCCATGAGCAAGATGGAAATAGGCCAGCCTTCAAGAAGTTTGTGGACCACTCACAAGAAGGCAGAGTGAAGGCCACCTTCCTCCCAGCTGGGTGGATTGGGTCACACTGAGGCAGAAGCTCTTGGATTGATGAGGATAATTAAGTCTTCCCACATTAGGGATTTTGACATCTGGAGGGAGGCTGACACGGGACCACCTTGGTACCTTAACTCAGGGCTTGTGATGGACAGACTCTAGGATAATCCCCAATTGTCCTTGCTCCCTAGTATCCATGTCCCTGTGTAATCCCCTCCTTCAGTGTGGGTGGGACCTGTGACTGTGTCTAACCAACAGGTGATGTGTTCCACTCCATCTCTGTGTCTCTTCTCTTGGTATAAGGACACCAGTCATATTGGATTAAGACCTGCCTTATTCAACAGTGTGACCTCATATTAATTTACCTGAGAGCATCTTCAGAGATCCTATCTCCAAACAAAGTCACATTCACAGGTACTGGGGATTAAAAGTTCAACAGGTCTTTTTTGGGGACACGGTTCCATCCACCACAGTCATATAAATGGGGATACAAGGGTAACTTTCTGTGTGTGGCCTCTTTCACTCAGCATATTGTTGTTGTTGCTGTTGTTAGGTGTCATTGAGTCATCTCCGACTCATAGCGACCCTATGCACAGCAGAACGAAACACCGCCCAGTCCTGCACCAACTCCAGGATCCTTGCTAAACTTGAGCCCATCACCGTGGCCACTGTGTCAATCCATCTTGTTGAGGGCCTTCCCCTCTTTTGTTGACCCTCCACCTTACCAAGCACGACATCCTTCTCCAGTAAACAGTCCCTTCTGACAACACGACCAAAGCAGAATGCTTTTGAAATCCATCCACATTGCTTCATGTATTAGTAGTTCATTCTTTTCCACTGCTGAATAGTATTCCATCGTGTGGTTGTATCATTTGTTTATTCAGTGGCCAGTGAGGGACTTTAAGATTGTTTCCAGTTTGGGGAAATTATGAATGAAGTCGCTATAATCATTAAGGATAAAAGTCTTTGTCTGGATACATATTTTCATTTCTTCTGAGTAAACCTGCAAGAGTGGGATCGCTGGGTCAAATGGTATGTGTCTGTTTTTAGAGGAAACTGCTAAGCTGTTGTCCCAAGTGGCTATGCCGTCTTGCATTCCCACCAGCAATGCAAGATAGCTCCAATGTCTCTGCATCCTTGTCAGCACTTGGTATGGGCTGTTGTTGTTGTTGTTATGTGCCGTCGAGTCGGACCTGACTCATAGCCACCCCTCCTTGGGTTTCCGAGGCAGTATCACTACGGAAGTAGATTGCCCCATCTTCCTTCTGAGGAGTGGCTGGTGGGTTTGAACCGCCAGCCTTCTGGTTAGCAGTCAAGTGCCTTAGGCACTATGCTACCAGATTGGCAGTTGTTTTAATTTTAGCCACTGTAAGTGTGTAGGGGTTAGCATTTTGCATTTAATCCTTGCAACAATCTCAGGAAATTGGTGGTGTGATTGTTCCCACTTTACACAGGCAGAAACTGAGTCTTGGGAGACTGGGCTTAGTAAGAGGCAGAGATAGGATTCAAACTCAGATCCTAGAGCCAGAGCTCTTCTTAAAGTCTTCCACTGCCTCTGGCAAGCCCCCAGTCAGTGGGATAATGGAGGATACATGGGTTCAAGTCCCTGTTCAGGCATTTCTTGTCTGTGTGAGCTCAGACAAGTGACACAACCTCTCTGTGTCCCAGTTGCCTCATCTGTAAAGCAAGGATTATAACATTCTTACCACACTGAGCTAAGAGAAAAACCAAACAAAACCTTGTTGCTGTCATGTTGGTTCCTATTCATGGTGAGCCCATGAGTGTCAGAATAGAACTAAGCTCCATAAGGTTTTCTTGGCTGTAATCTTTAAAAAAGCACATCACCAGGCCTTTCTTCTGTGGTGCACTGGGTGTGTTTGAACTGCCAACCTTTAGGTTAGTAATTATGTGCAAACTGTTTGCACCAGCCAGGGACCTGAACTAAGATAAACAAACCAAATCCACTGCCATGGAGTCAATTTCAACTTCCAGCAACCCTATAGGACAGAGTAGAACTTAGAAACTGCAGGGTTTCTAAGGCTGTCAGTCTTTATGGAAGCAGACTGTCTCATCTTTCTCCCACAGAGCGGCTCATCAATTCAAACCACTGACCTTTTGGTTAGTAGCTGAATGTTTTAACCACTGTACCACCAGAGTTCTGTGAGCTAAGATACACAATCTGTAAATCTAAGCTCCTCTCTCTCCCCTCACTGCCAAGGAATAGAAAAGCATGAACAATGTGGTCCTGTCTGAGTTCCCAGAAGGGCTGGCCAACGGCAAGAATTGCTAGTTACTGAATTGCAACCCTACCGTAGTCCACATTTCCAAGCTGCTCTTAAATAAGCCAATCTTGGATTCTATTTATTTTAAAATGTATCAAGCACTTCCATGCACCAGGCAATTCATTGAGGGAGATAAAAGATGAATAAGACACAGGTTGACAAAGCCGCAGGATCCAGGTAGGATCCAGGTAAGGGGAGGGTGGAGAGGTTTTGAGCAGCTAAGGGAGATGAACTTGTCTGTCAGTTTGTCTTACTGTAGTGACTTCCATACTGCTGTGAGGCTTGAGGCTGTGCCACTGGTGTTTCAGACACCAGCAGGGTTGCACATGGTGCACAGGTTTCAACGCAGCTTACAGATTGAGACAAACTAGGAAGAAGGAAGACACCACCCACTTTCCAAAGAATTGGCCAGGGAAAACCTTATGAATAACAGATAAACACTGTCTG
>NW_006921717.1:8102029-8102664 GCF_000298275.1 Orycteropus afer afer | reverse complement strand
TGGTCTTCGTGGCTGACTTCCTACCTCTCACCCCTGAGGGCTCCCTGACTCACCCTGTGGCCATCCAACCACTCTCTCCCTCCTTTGCAAGTTGAAAGGTGTGCACCAAAGACTCAGTTTCTCCCTCTCTCTCTTTAAACTATTATGAAAGATTTCAAAATGCTTAACAGATACACAAAGTATAAAGAATATAATGACCATCCCTGCATCACCTGCCTAGCATAAGACACCGGCACCTTTGAGGACACTGGGGAGCCTCCCAGCAGTAACCCTGAGCTGGGGAGTTTCCCCCTCATGGCCCCAGGACTTAGGCAGGTGTCATCAGGACCATCAATTCTTAGATACAAGTGCTGAGAACAGCCCAAAGGTGTGAGAGCAAATCCATGGAGGAAGATTGGAGAAGGGAAGGAAAGAGAGGACAGGAAGCAGTTACCAGAAGATGTGAAAGGGGAAAATATGGGGCTATATTTTAAAGACAGAAAAACACATATACCTATTGCCACTGAGTTGTTCCCACTCATAGCAACCCCATAGGACAGAGTAGAACTGCCCCATAGGGTTCGCATGGCTGTGAGCTTCATGGAAGCAGGTGGCCACACCTTTCTTCAGCAAAGCAGGAGGGTGGGTTTAAACTG